>NW_027413652.1:0-17150 GCF_048544455.1 Silene latifolia | reverse complement strand
CCCAAAATGATAGGAATGTGAGCATCATCTGGCATATCTAGCACAACGAAATCAACTGGGAAAAAGAACTTTCCTATTTTGCACAGAATATCCTTTAAGACTCATAAATTTGGACCGACGAACGATCACCATTCAGACCGTCATATTAGTGACCGCAAATCTAGTCAATTTCATTTTCTTAGCTAGACTCAAAGGCATAACACCAATGTCAGGTTCCTAGGTCACATAATGCCTTCTCAATTGAGAAGGTACCAAATATTACAGGAAACGAAAAAGCTACCGGGGTCTCATAGCTTACGAGGTGTAGTATGAGTTAAATAAGAACATGACTCCCTCGAGCTTAGTGCTTATTGCACGCACAGTCAAGTGGCTTCTTTTTAGACAAAAGTTGCTTCATAAATTTCATGTAAGCAAGCACTTGATTAACTAATTCAAGGAAAGGAACTTGCACATTTAAACTACGAATAACATTTTCAAATTTGTTAAACGACACTGCTCTTCATTTCGCACTAATCTTCTCCTCGGATAAGGGGCTATAAGAAGCAACTTAGCCCTCTCCTCTAGATCTCTCGATTGCAGATCGCGACTTAGGCCGAAAATCCACTACTTTGTTCTTGTCAGAAGCTAACCTTTTTCGTGATCGTCTCAAAAATGAACCATTAATCGTCATTAGGTCATACTTTGGGCGAACCTGGGATGCACCCATCAAAGATTTGAATCTTGCCTCAATAATTTTAGGCCGCATCAAACAAGTGGTCCTCAAGTTATCCGCATTGGAGGACGAAAAGGTTCAACGATCGTGAAATTTTTGGTGATACGACCATGTTGGTCCGATCGATTGCTTTCTACAGACCGTGGTTATTGTTTTTATTGGGGTCGTCGAATCGCATCAGTGTATCACGATCGATCGGATATACCTGCCTAAACGTCTTTTCTTTCCGATTTATTCACTCCACCTTTTCTTACTTGGTTCCGCCTCATCTTTCCGAGTGACATCGACCATAGCGGGCCCTTCAAGGGTAGACCCACTCCTCAAAGTGATAGCATTTAGGGTCTCTTTATCCTATTGGCCACTGAATTTCCCCGAGCTCGAGTTGCACTTTTGCTACAAGTTGAGCAATTTGACTCTCCAACATTTTGTTGATCCGTCTCTCTAGCTGAGACTCCTTTTGCAAAAACCCGAACAT
The DNA here is from genome assembly GCF_048544455.1 of Silene latifolia. Classification (NCBI taxonomy): domain Eukaryota; kingdom Viridiplantae; phylum Streptophyta; class Magnoliopsida; order Caryophyllales; family Caryophyllaceae; genus Silene; species Silene latifolia. The sequence continues at coordinate 15,963 of NW_027413652.1, read as the reverse complement.
TTTGAACCATGTTTTCAACTCAAATGTCGGACTTTGAAATTGCTACCTGGAGGCACATAAGGAGGCTTTTGAAATCGCTGGCACCGCTTGTGATGGGGCACATAACTTCTACTTAAGTGGAGGTGGAACCCGATTTTGGACATTTTGGCTAGTCCACCTCAAATTGGGGTGGACATTAGAGGAATCGGGATATGTACCACCTATAATGTTGAAAGGCAAAGCACATACTTCATTCGAACTAGGACAAAAATCAAACATGTCCCTCACCTCCACATCTTTGCATGTAAAGGGATCGTCGAACAAGATTAACCTGGTAAATACCTCCTTTTTGAGATCCTCTTCCAAGCTCATACTTATCAAATCTCGCCGTGAGAGCCTCTAATGCAGCTTACAGAAGGAGATTCAGCTGCCTCTTTGATTTCCCCTCGAATTTCCATGCTCAGCTTTATGGGTGGCCATATCATCAATGATTTTCCACTCCTTAGTTTCTCCAACATTCTCCCGGAATCGCCATTAGCCGCAAGATCCGGGATAGCCCTCCTCGATCGTCATAAAGCCCATTATAAAACCGATTACATAGGCTCCATTGCCAAACCCATGGTGCGGAATAGTTCGCACTGATCTTCTTGAAACGGACCCATGCCTCATGAAAATTCTCATCAAGGACCTGTTTAAAGCTCGTGATCTGAGCTCTAATGGCATTGGTCTTCGAGGCAAAGAAATATTTCTTGTAGAATGCTAGGGCCGGAGAATTCCAACGCGGATCCGATTAGCCGGCTCGATCCGCATCTCATTCATTCCCTTGCGGCATCACGAAGCGAGAATATGAACATCGTCTCCTTCACCTGGTCCTGGGTCACACCTGATGGTGGGGGTATGGAGCAAGATGAGTCAATGAATGTCTCCATATGTTTAGCTGCATATTCATTTGCATAGCGGCTCCCAAATTGGTTTCTCTCAACCAAGTTAATATAAGACGGTTTCGGTTCGAATTTTCTATCCGTCCCCGGTAATGCGAATCCCTTATAGAGATTTTCACTGTTGGCTTCGAATGACCAAGCTATACTCGCCTCTTGGCCTATGTCCTGGAGATGTGATGGTCTCAGCTGAGGAAGTAGAAATAGGAGATGAAGGTGGATCCTCCTCAAACAGCTCGTTCTCGTAGTAACTGGACAGAGTACTTAGCTCTTCCTCTGTCGGCAATACTCTAGATGATCGTCTCAACTCACGCAAAGTCTTTTCGATCTCAGGATCTAATGGTCTCAATTCACCAGCCTGTGACCTGCGCATAAGAGGAAACTACAAGTAGAATATGAGAAAAGTTTAAGGAACAGATGTCCCTTAAACTAAGAAAAGGACTAAACATAAAAACAACTAAAAATTAAACAATTGCCTCCCCGGAAACGGCGCCAAAATTTGATACCGTCGTAGAGTACCAAAGATAATATTTATAGTCCAAACTACTACTATAGCTAGTGGCAGTCAGGGTCGAACCACAGAGAGGCGATGCAATTAATAGTTGTCTTAATTTTAGTCTATAGTAAAAAATGAGTGGGGGTTTGAGTTGAAAAGTTCTATAACCTAAGGCAATCAAATTAAAACTAAACTAAAACAAATAAAAGAGTGAATAAAAAAATAAGATGAAAACAGATATTAAAAGGGTGCTAAGATAGTCGGTTCACTGTAGTTTCGGCGGCAGTATCCTAGGTAAGTCTGAGTCAATCACGTGAGACGGGAAAATAAGAAGTCCTCTCGGTCCATTCTTAACAGGTAGCATCTTTCGATCTGGCTACGGGTCCCTAGTATCACTAATGCTAACTTTCGTCCTGAAAAGTGATTTTAAAAGTCTAAATTAACTTATCTCTCGATCTTATTAATTTAGTCGTCTTAATTAGGTAGTCTATTTCCCTCCCCTATCTTTCGATCCTATCAGGTCGGTCAATTCCTAAGCATTCAACTAGTCGTGTGCACTCGATTCGTCAAATATAGCAATTAAATTAATTAAAACGAAGTAAAACTCACGGAGCCGGTCGATCGACCAGATAGGCCAGTCGATCGACCATGGCGCGATTTCAGGTCTACGCAAATTATGCCGCCTACACTACAGATTCCCTACATCCTAGCACGAAGGGTTTAGCTACTCATGATTACGATAAAAACAACAGTAAGATTAACAATTAAAGCTATTGAATGCATATTTGAATTAACTAAACAAGTAAATAACATGAAACGATAATTCGGCTTTGGGAATTCTAAACTAGCAATTTCTAATCTATGAACGAATAAAGTAAACTCAATAAGGGAACCAAAATTACCAGTAGAAAGCAGGAAGAAGAATCCGAGAACACGAGCGAAAAATAAATTGTATTGAATGAATGTAAATTCTAATGCAAAACCCAATATCGAACCCTAATTATTCGATTCCTAAAAAACTGATGATCAAAGACTTGATGCCAGGTTACGTTATATAGAAATATCACGTAACTCTGATTCCTAAACCTAATTACAATGGGCTTCTAACTTCTCGTCCTTTTTAATTTGCGGCGTCATAGTCGGGTGGGTGGTCGATCGACCACCGAGACGATCGATCGACAAGTTCCACCGCATGCGGTGGCTTTTGGAAATCGCACACCGTCGATCGACCATAAAGACCAGCCGATCGATTGCTTTAGTTGGTAGTTTGCTCCAAAGCCTCCATAAATCCATTTCCGGGGCCTGGATGCGCACCAAGTTCGTTTCTCGAGTAAATACTTCATGTCAAATAAAATGCCAAGTACTCGGGGACGGATTCGGCTCGATTTCCGCTGGATTCTTCAGATTTCTGCAATATTGCACAAAAACACGAAAGTAGACGGAAATGGGGAAAATAGTAGCATAAACTACATAATTGAGCTCTGAAATGCGCGTAAAATAGGGTGTAAAACATCATATTTAGGACACGCATCAAGTAGCAGCTTAATCTAGAAGGGTAGCAGCAGTTTATTAGTAGCAGAATGACGACAACGGGTAGAACTTGGAGAATAAATTTCCCTCCTCAACGAAGCTGAGAAGCGAAATTGGGGGCAAACTATTTGAGCCAAAATTAAACTATTTGGCAAGGGCTACGTGGCACGAGACGAGTGGGTAATTAATTAAACAAATGGACCCATAACATGGGGGAGTTGGGCCCTTGGATCGCAAGAGAAGCAAATATGGGTTGTAGTATGATAAACGGCGACTGCGACTCGGGAATAGCCAAACCCTAACTTGGAGAAGAAGACAATAGGGAAATAAACCCTAAAAGTCCAAATACTATAAATACAGGGAAGTCAATAAGAGAAAGGTATTCATATTCATTCGGCGGCAAATGAGGCCATACTCACCCTTTTCTACGTACATACAACAAACAATTCCGTTAATGATTAGGTAATGATGACCAATCATTACCATATTAATTACCACAATAACAAATGATACGACTCACTTAGTCGTAGTTATTTGGAGCGAATTAGTATGGTTTTGACGGCTTGAAGTAGTGTTATCGAGCTTTATTGCAGGTTATTTGCTAGTGAGCTTTGGTTAGCTATTGGGCCGATTTTACAAGTTTAAAATGGAATTCAAGTCCGAGGAAAGATGGGCCCGGATACCTATGAAGATACCTGAGACGTGTGCGGTTAAGGTGCACTAATCGTCGCGCATAAATCAAAGGCTAAGCGGTACCGCATTCCACCGCACGCGACCGAGGCACTGACCGAGGCTCGACCAAAGCGCGACCTACACTGGACCTTTTTGTTTCTTTACTTGATCGGTTAGTTCCGATTATGACGTTTATTATTTTAATACATTATTTCCTAATCTAGTTTTAGACCTTATTACTATATAACTTGTTATTAGAGCTTTAGAAGATTTTTACACAACTTGGAGCGACAAAACCCTATTATTGTTATTGTCGGGACGATGTGTAACTAATCTCTATTCTTGAATTCAAGCAATTGAAGCACTCTTAAACCGATTGTGAGTTTGAATGTTTTAGTTCCTCTTCTTGATTATTATGAATTGCTTAGTTATTAATTATATGAATGTTGATTGATTATTGCTAGGTGTACAACTAGTGATTGATTTCTTAATTCTACTGTTAGTATTGTTAATTGAATAGGATTTATTGATTAACTCTGCGCTAGTAATGTGACTAGGAATTAATATTGAACGGTATACGTTGGTATTAGTTTTAGAAGCGATTCACATAAATATCTAAAATACAACTGGATTGTATGCACTATTTATTCTCTATCGAGTTCTTTATTTTATATTGCTGCTGTTGAATTAAATCTTGAACTGGATTGTTAAGATTGTTTAGCAGTTAGGGTTGATTAAGAAAGGGATTCATTTTAATTAACTATTCGTAAGGAGAACCGGAATTTGTCATTCACGATAGAGTAATCAAGATTAGTAATTAAAACCGTCTTACATTGATCAATTGTTATTAAGTGTGGATATATGCTTAGCTCTAAGACCCTTTTAAATAATTTGATACACCGAAATTATTTAGTTTTATTACTCAATTTGTGTTAGCTATTAATCTTAATTTATTAGAAAATCAACTCAAATCTCCCCCCCCCCCCCCCACATTAGAGATCGACTTTTCCTACATTATAATTTGCATAAATTGTTAATCTTATTCCCTTGGGTTCGACCCTTATTTCCGCTTTACTACTATTTAGTATTTGGATTTAAAAGATATAAATTGTTAATTTGAGGCATACGACTTTAGCCTGTCAACAAACCCAGCATTACTACATAAGAATAAACCTAGATAATCATATATTCTCATATTACCATACATCCATCATCATTCCATATCACATAAACATGGCCAACAGCAATTATAACTTAAATTCCTGCAAACACACATATAAGTTTGCCAAACCCACAAACAGCCTTTAACGTCAAATTTGTGTACCGTATGTCGACTCCGTCTCTATGTATAAGGATTGTATTATTACTAAACGAGGAGCCGTCTGTAATATATGTTAGGGCCCAATTTCCCTACAATCTGGCCGAGGAACCGTAAGTCGACTGGGGCCGGAAGGGTAGCTGGCATGTCGTGGGTAAAAGATTAATGGGAAGCAGAGGGAAAGAATGCAGGCTAGGCGGCGCTCAATGGATGCCTTGGAGAGGAAGCTAGCTAACCCTAGTAAGGTTAATAACTATAAAAGCAATGAAGGGCATGAAGAAGAGATCATTTAATACACAGCACACAAAGCACCGTCACATAGAACTAGCAATTAGCCATCTAACCTAATTATACTCATGGCCCAAATTAATCGATTGCTAATGAAGAAATTGGTGGGATTTCGTCTCCCCCCGCGGTTGTTTCCCTTTAGGGTTTTCCGTGTCGCCAAACTCTCTCTCTCTCTCTCTCTCTCTCTCTCTCTCTCTGTCTCTCTCTCTGTCTCTCTCTCTGTCTCTTGTGTTCAATCTCTTTACGTACTTTGCATACAATCAATCACATCATACAAACAATCAAGCGATTATTGAATAAGCCTACCTTAACTCACCCTCAACTAAAAAGTGGTAAATATACGCAAATAGTTTGGCGCCCACCGTGGGGCAAGGTAGTCGTCATTTATAGTCATCCCAATGTAGCGCCAACATCAATTCAGTGAGCAAAAAAGGAAGCCCAGGTTCAGCAACTAGGCCTGCGAAAAGTCATAGATCACATGTGACATGAATCCCGGTAACCACGGCGACAGCCAGGACCCAGATTCCACCATAAAGACCCCCTCCTAGGGCGTATTTGCCCCCTAAGACTAATTATCCACCTTCCACTAAAGGACCTGCAATGACAGTGGTTCCATCTAGAACAGAGAAGGGGGCAGAATCCACCTAGGTGGAGCCAGTAATCTCTCGCTAAGAAACGAGACCCGTCAGTCATTGCAAACACCAGCAACCACCACCTAACACAACACAAACTATGGTGAGCACGCTGGATGCCCTAAGAGAGAACAGAGCAATGTGGGCCCAGATACATGTCATACGTTCGCATAGCCCGCGCTCCACATCTTCAGATAGAGATCAGGTTCAGCGAAGCCAGGCAGCAGTTGTAACGCACTAGGCGGGCCCATTCCTCAGTCAGGAGCCACTACGCCCGTTCCCCTCAGACCTGGTAACCAGACTATATCTAGGAAGCACATCAATAAGCAGTAGCAATGTCCTAGCAGGGCTAGGGTTCCTGGCATAAGATACCTCTTAGGCAACTCTGACGAATGTTTATACAGGACCCGCATCAGGTAACATCCCATCAAGTGATTTAGTTATTACTAACCGTATACCTTTTCCAGCATTCGACAATTGTGGACATGGGCCACAAGGGTGCTTGGGACAAGCGTTTGTATTTGTGGAGTCGCCACCAATTTTTATGGGAAATTAGAACCGTTCGAATACCTCGTGTCATGTCAGGACACAAAGTAGTGACATGAATACTAATAACTCGTTACCCTTAGCATTCTATGTCTAGAATGACTCTCGCGGATACCAATGAACACGGGTGTTCACAGAGATCTGGAGTAAGGGGTGAGGGTACGTATTAGGAAGTCCTTTTACTGAACACCTAATCCCGCCCGTCTCAATAGCAGCCTCTACTAATGATTGGGAAAATTGTTTGTATTTGATATGTTGTCGATTATATGCATGCAATACAACATCCAACATTTTAATCCTAACATGTGAATTTAGACTAAGTCGATGAACAAGTAATTAGCACTCAATTATGTCGAAGTTGGAAGTTAAATTAATTTACATGTGAGAAACAAATAAATAAACCATACATAATAAACGATAAATAAATAACGATAATTGAAATTACAACAATTAAAATTACAATGATTAATTTATTTACGTCAAAAATACGCTCAAGAAGGAAATTTGAAGAAAAGAAAAGAAAATGAAAGGGTTAAAAATTAAAGTAAGAAAAATAAGACAGATTAAGAGTGATATTACTGTTAATAGTCAACTAATTACGTAATTAAGGATTAGGTCAAAGCGAGAATGGAAGGTCAGGGATAGAACTCACCCTGCAACAAAGCAAGATTGTTGCGTCCCTTGGAAGAGGCGCAGCTCCCACTGCGTCTGTTCCTAGGTTGAGTTCTGACTGTGAAGTCAGAACCGCGGGTTGGTTAACGTTCGTTAGTGTGTTTAATGGTTAATTATCGATATTTAACTCAAGTGAAGGTGATTTAATATTTTAATTATATATGAAGCCGTCATAAAAATGATAAACACGGATTAAAACTAATTAAAATAGGTTAGAAACAAATCATAAACGAATTAAGACGAATGAGGTTTGATTTAGTGACGAAAACGAACTTGAAAGGACATGATAAACTGGAAATAAGCAATGGAAATATGTACAAAGGACGAATTCCAGAAAGTTGATATCAACAAATCGAGCTTCTAAAATCCGGGTTTGATTTAGTGACGAAACCCGCAAATATTGATTATAAGGGATCTAAGTCGTAAATAAGACGTGATAATTGGAAAGAATGATTAAAACGTGATTTATATACAAGGGAACGTAAGAAAATAAGAAAATAAAATAAAAGGAGCGGAACAACAGAAAACCGAGGAAGAAGAGGAAGAAGAAGAAGAGCAGGAATTGCGGCAGCCTCTGGAAGAGGCGCGATGAATCTTTGCGTTTCTTCTCGACGTCCTGTTAATGCTAATCCGTAAAAACGGTTTGATAAAAAGATCTTTGAAGTCGGTCTTGAATGTATTTTTGACGTAAATTTTATAATAATTGATATAAAAATAATACAATAAAAAAAGAAGGGATTTACACCCTCAGACTTACATGATTGACGAAACAAGATTAACTAAGTTAACGTTTAGTGATTGCTCGACTCGAATGTATGTAAAAAGTACTCTCGTTAGAGGATTTAGATTAAATTGATTGATGTGTAGTGGTCAAATTGGTCGGTCATGCAACGTGACTGGTACTCAGAATGATCTCAGCTTACGTGGTCGATTGATCAAGTATGTAGACGTCAAAAGCTTAGAGCACGGTCTTAGAATGCAATGGGAGAAGAGAAGGACAGACACTCTCGTGAAAAATACGTGGAACGAAGGTCCCTATTTATACTAAAAAATGTGAAGAGTTTAGCAATGACTCAAATTTTGGAAACAAATTACGGAAAAATCTGAAAACAAGCTGAAACGAGCTGGGGAAGAGGCAGAGCATCTGCTGCGTCATTTTCCCAGAGGTTTCCTCCTACGGAAGAAAGATTTCCACGTTTCTTTTATGAAATTGCGGTGGATCTGTACTTCCTTATTCCTAAAAATAATATATACGACATATATTTTACCAAAAGATATAAAATTAATTTATAGAATAAATATCTGGAATATTCTAGAGCATTCCTACTCTGCATTTTAAATGGTTTCTTAGAAAATGAAACAGTTTTTGACCCGGACTCCAAATGAACTCTAATTACTGTCAAAACGGCCGTATCGGCGCGTAGATGATGACCAAGGGGTAGACACAAGTATTTGAGCTACCACTTGACGATAAACTTGCGGATTGTCATAAATCATTCCGTGTACCAAACATGCGGCCCAATCATCACTGGGTGGTTGGCGGAAGGTGTAGAAATGAGGTATCTACAACAATCAGCAGGTCGTCGGGTGGAAGCCAAGGGCCACGATGACACCTACACCAACGCCAGGTTATTACCAGGCGAGCACCAAAGACTGAGCAAGGTCACCAACAGCCTATAGCAGAAACACCTATGTCAGGCTATTATCAGGTTATGGCACCAACAAAACCCGTAGCTCCACAACACAAAAATCTAACGGCTATGTGGACTGGGGGCAACATACAGGGTGTAATACTACGGTTTTATGAGTTTCTGGATACTCTATCGAGTGGGGCTTACTTTGTCGAGTAAGCATGTTTTGTTTTACGAAACAGTGTTCTGCCTGTAGGGTACTCGATCGAGTAGCCTTGGTACTCGATCGACTAAGTGGCACTTGATCGAGTATGTTAGTTACTCGATCGAGTAAGTCGGTTAACGGGTTATATCTCGACGGGTTTTGTTAATAATGCGAATTAGTATTTATATTACGCCATCATCTTTCATAAACACGTTTTATAAACCTAATATACTCAAAAGAGATTGCAAACTACGTTGTTCTTCCTATTCGCATTATTGGCAAATCCCGGAGCTAGAGAGGTCGGATTTCATCGTTCTTTGTATCATTGTGATCCGTACGTCAAGGGTAAGTCCTACGTACCATTTTTATAGAATTTGGTTAAGGTTGTTTAAACCCTAATTTTGGGATTGGGGGTTTTCTATGTTTATGTTGATGTGGTAGTGATTGTATGATTATGTGTATAGGAGGAGGGTTCGTAGAGGAAAGGTTTTGAGACAATTTGCTAGATCGTCCTGTTGTTTGTGTTGCATTCCGGTAGGGTTTCCTACTCGGATTAGTAACATGATTGTGTGGTGATTGTTATTGTTATTGAGTAATTATCGACCGGAATTGGTTGTTGGTAATTGTTCTTGTTGTGACGATTGTTGTTTATTGTCATTGATCGTTGTTGTATCCGTATATGCGTGTTCTTCGGGGTGCGTCCCTGGCTGAGTGGAGTCACTTGCGGGAGTGACTTCACGCCCTTGATTCGCCTCCTGTGGAACCCGCCACAGGAGGGATGTGCACATTAATGAACATGGTTTGATCGCTCGATGGAGATGAGCGGGACTTAGGTGGTTACGGCTGCGGTCCCCCATTGGCGGCGAGGAGTATCTGTTGCGATGGGTACTCTGGCAGGGCTACACACTTTAGTGTGTAGTCAGTTATGAGGTGATTGGAGATGGAGACTAGGATTGTGTGTGAGCTGTTTGTATGATTGTTTCAATGTGACTCTGATTGTGTAATTAGTACTGACTCCGTTTAATGTTTTAAAAACTGTGGTGATCCATTCGGGGGTGGTGAGCAGTTATTGAGCAGGTATGATATGACGCGTATGTGATAGCTGGGATGAGTCATCACATGGCAGTTAGAAGTCTTCCTACTGTCGACGATGTTTTTACGATTTTTTGATTTTATCAATAGACCGTCTGAGAACCTTGTATTTCAGTTTAACAGTTTTGGTTTTGATCATGTAATCACTTTAAACTATATTGTTATTTAAATTATGTTTCTTCATTGTCATTTGATTATCATTGCCTCGGGTAACCGAGATGGTGACGTTCTTATACCTTAAGTGGTCCTGGTAAGGCACTTGGAGTATGGGGGTGTCACAAAGTGGTATCAGAGCGACAATCCTGAAACCTGTAACCAATGAATCTAATGAACATGGGGATTCAATTAAAATGAACTCGGGGTAGAAGTTGTAGGAGCTAATGCAAAGGCTTGGGAGACGTCCTAAAGTCGCGAACTCGCCTTACAATTTTGAATCGGTCACCATGGGATATGAGCCGGGATCGCTATGTGTTTATCTTGTGAATTGTGCATCTTTGTAGCAAAGTGTGGTATGAATCGGTGGATGTATGTATGTGGAGAATGGGGAATGTGTAGAGAAAGATGATAATGAAGTGATTTTATACATTATTGATTGAAAGCATGATAAGTTGTTTTACGATATGGTATTATAGAAATATGGAACGGAAGTTTGTTTGGTTTGAGTTATACATAGAGTTATGTATATATATATATATATGTTGTTGGTAGTGTTGTACGAGTTTATATAGCTGAAAATATGAGTAAGAGCATGAATAATTGGTGGAAAAAGATGAATAATTCTTGCATGATAATATGATTTATGATTGAGCATGTAATGTAATGGAAGTTATTTCATAATGTTGTTATGTTAGTAACATGTGAATAGGGGACTTGATGTCATATATTTGTGATTTTGTTTACGTAAAGTTATATAATAAAAACATGCGGGTAATATGTGATTGGTAAGTTGAATGATATATGTGGATTGAGTTTTTTGTTGCTTGGCTTTTGAAGATAGTAACATGTGGTTAGGGATAGAGGCTTTATGAGTATTGAGTTGTTTTTGTTTACCTTGTTGTTTAAGTTGTTTGGAAGTAAAAGTCAAATAGTTATGTCGTCTGATTTCAACAAAGTTTTCTTTAAACTGTTATAACTTGAGATTCATAAATGATTTTAAGCTAATTACAATTGTAGGTGATAGCTTCTTCTTTTACTATTCTAACGATAGGTCACACGCCCAAAACGACCAAGAAACGAGTGAGTTATGACCGTTTTACGAAAATTGGACAGTGCTGAGAAATGCGTGGCGTACTCGATCGAGTGGCCCCCACTCAATCGAGTTCACCTCTTGTTACTCGATCGAGTAGCCCTTACTCAATCGAGTAGCCCTGGTAATTTGTTTTACGTGCTTCTGAACTTACCCACTCGATCGAGTAAGTCACTCACTCGATCGAGTGGCCTGTACTCGATCTAGTGATCCCTGTTTTGGGTCATATGCATATCTTTTGACTTCGTTGCATATTATGTTTGATTCAAATGTGTTATTTTACTTCGTTATGCATTGTTTTACGTATGTAATGGTCCTGATGCGTAAGTTATCCAATCTTATGATGTAAAGAGTGGCACGTGTGGCGAGTGTGAGTTCGGTGGGGAGAACATGAGTGATATGCGGTTGTGATAGGAAGTGGAAAACAAAAGAAAGATTGGTAAGGCTTATTAAGGCATGGAGCAGGTTTTGTGAGAAGAGATGAGTGATATGATTTTGTATTGGGTAATGTAAAAGTAAGTAAATATGGACAAGGGATGATGGGAGTCTAAGGAACACGAGAATGAAAAGATTGAAAGGAAGTATGTGGATGGTGGCAAATTGAGATGTGTAAGGAATTATGGAGGGAGATGGTTAGGAAATCGTGTGGGTTAAGAATATATATGTAGTGAAAAGTCGTTTTAGAGGAATTGAGAAGAGTGGTATATAGTGAACTTAATGGAGATATGTCGCGACGTGGATTTGCAAATAGTGAGTGAGTTTGGGAATTTGTGTTATCAAGAGGTGAAACTAATGTGTAATTTACTTGGACAATTAACGGTATAAAATGAATTTTGATTTCTAGAGATGTAAAAAGGGAGATGCAATTGTTTGAACAAGTAAACGTTGATTCTATGGATGAATTAGTGGCAAGGGTGAGTGATAGCATAATAAGAGAATATCTATGGTAAGAAAGAGTGAGATGATATCGATATGAAATAGGGAGATGTGAGTTTTGGAGCAATGAGAGGGTAATAGGAGCACTAAAGAGTTAGGTAGAAGTGATAAGGAGTTGAATGGTTAATTGCGTTTGTCGAGTGTAAAAAGAAAAGAATGAGGGGAGTAAAATTAGGAAAATGTTCACCGGAGTTATGTGATATAAAAGTAAGGAATCATCGAGATGTATGATACTATCATGAGGATTTGAGTTAACAGTTATATAGGAGTTCCAGGACGACATGATAATCATGAGTTTCGAGGAATTAAGTAATGTAAAAGTTGGGTAATTGCACGATATGAGATCTTGGTGGTGAGTCGGGTGACGATACAATTAAGGATGGAATTGGAAATAGTGTTAAGGTGATTTTTGTTGATGTATTTGATGTTCATTATTTGGGATGATAACCAAAGATAGGAAAGAAATCGTGATGTTTAGATATGAGTTTAAGAGGTTTGATGTATGAACGGTGGTAGTGTGGAGGTGTTGTCACTACTGGTTAAGTGTGATTATAAATTGGAAAGATGACCAATCTAAAGAGGTTAATTTTATAGAGTCCGGATTGATATGTATGGTTGTGAGGAAGTATAAGACGTAGACTTAGGAGGCGGTTCCTGGTAGTGAGTGTTAGCTGTATGGTTATGTATGGCAGAAGGTGTTGGTTATGTGAATGGAAGAATGTGTTATGAGGGGCATACGAGTTAAGCTCAAGCAAGAGGTAACCTTTATCAGGTGGTAACTTATGTGATCAGGATTGACTAGTTGGATGTGATTACGAGTCTATGATGTGTATAAATGTTTGGGTGAGGTTCTGACCTCACAAGAAGGTATGGTGTAATAATTATAAAGTTGTTATCTTGAATTTTCTATATGTTGAAAGTACGGTAACCTAATTGAATAAAAAAATGGAAAAAATTTGATTGATCCGCATGGCTAGTTATAATTGTGTATGTATTTATAATACATGTGTATTCCGCAAATGGTAAGGATGATGTTCATGAGATCCTTGTCTGCTTTATTCCGCATAATATGTTCTCATTGTGATTTAGTAAAGCGATTTTTGAGTAAGTTTTCTTATCCGGAAAGTTATACCGAATCAATGTTTGGGAATCAGATGTGGTTGTGATGTCAATCGATGTGGTTGTTGTGCCTCGGTGGTGATCCGGCACCGCATTTCGTGTTGTGATGTGGGGTATTTTCGTGCTGATGCGTGCGTTGTTGGTGGCGGCTTTTGATCCGTCACCGGTTGCGGAGTAGGCGGGATGATTACGATACGAGTTTTCAAAAGTACATACCATTATACATAGATTGTTGTTTATTTAACGTTGTTCCTTGTGAGTTTTGGTTAGACATATAGACTCGTTGTTTTGTTTGTTGATGTTTCTTGCTAGTTTCACTTTGGGGAGTGAGGGTAGAATATGGTATGAAAGAGTGTTGTATATGTTTTCGTTGTTGTCATAGTATAGTGATATTCTGTTGATGGGACACAATTGACGAAGTTATTACAAAGATCGATTATTGGTCGGTTTCACTCACTTGGAGATTTACTTTTCCGTTACTTGTCGTTAGGAGCACCTAGACCAAAACAATATTTATAACTTCACAAACAACTCTACTATTAGTAAAGAGGCAAGTAAAGGTCGGATCCCAAGGGACGGGTATTGATGTAGGATTTTCGATTGCAAGTAGCGTTGTCTAGGGGTGTCACGATTTGGGGTTGAGATGAGAAGATCACTAAACTAAATAGCAATAAAAGTAAACAAGCAAGATGATTAAAAAGGGATGTAAACAATTGATTAAAAGCACTAGGGTGTCATGGGGTCATAGGGGATTCATGGGAATTGATCATACAAACATATTCTGAAATTATAATCAAGCAATTATTGTTGTGATGGATCGAGTTGGTTTATATCTTACAATCCTAGAAAGGTTTGGGTCCCGGAGCCGAATCGATTAGATTGTACAACACCTACAAGTCGACTTAATCCTCCCTACTCAACTATATGCATGGTCTAATGAGACTCGAGTTGGTTTATGTCTTACAAGTCTCATTGAAAAGGTAAGTGATGGGTAAAAAATGCAAGGATTCATAGGCTCGCATTTCATCAAACATAACATGTGCATAAGTTGAGATCACAACAAGCAAGGAAATAAACGATGAAAACATATTAAATTAAGCATGAATCATTCCCCATGTTAGTTTCACCTAATTACCCATTAATCCTAGTTAAGGAAACTACTCACTCATTATCAAGTTTAACATGTTAACAAGGTTGTCAATTATATTAACAAAGCAAAACATGATGAATAAATAAAGATGATTAACAATAATTAAAAAGGGATTAAGAGGATTATACCTACTAATGATTCCAAAATAAAACAAAGAATAATAGAAGTACTTGATGATTGATTGGAAGGTTGTCAATCTCCCAATAATAACCCAAATAATCTTCAATTACCCAAAATAATAGATGAACAAAAGAGGCTTAAGGAAATGAGATTTGTATTAAGACTTGATTAAAAGTTGATTACAAGATCAAGAACAGATTAGAATGATATAAACTACTCTAAGGATTGATAAGAAGAACATGATTCATCTAATTAGACTAACGGGCGATTTATAAAGTAGGATTAGGTACACAAATTAGGGTTTACTAAGGGCTTAAATGATGATTAAGTCCTTGAGGAATCGCTCCTCTCAGAAAAAGATGCGTCTCCTTTTTGCCGTCTTTTTCATAAATATGCGCATCTTTCATGGAGGGAAGAAAAGGACGTGATGTGACTATAACGAACTCAGAAGCGTCCAGGTGTAAGATCATGGATTTCTTTGTGGTCGGGACGGGCGGGTTGTTTGTTGATGAGCGGATTGTGGAGTGTTTGACGGGTATACTGCAAGAAGACGCTGATTCTCACGTCTTGGACGGGCTGTCTTCTTGGTTGGATCAGGCGGATTGTGTCACAGCTTCCTTTCTTTTCTTCTTCTAATAATCCTTCTGGATTTAGCCTTCCGGGGATCTGATTTCTTCATCATTGCCCATCTACTATAATATGTACAAGGCCTTCTAGTCTTGTCTTCTCTTTGATGCTTGGTCATTATATTGATCAATTTAGCTCCATTTTGCTTGAAATGCAAGGTTTGCCTCCTGCTCCTACGAAGGAACAAAACCTCAAGGAATATGCAAACAAAGAACTAAAAGATAGTAAATGACCCAAATATGCACTAAAAAGCATAGGAACGAGGCTAATTTTGGGACTAAATATGCTCAAATAATAGTCACATCAAGTATCCCCAAAACCGAACCTTTGCTCGTCCCGAGTAAAGAGGTGACAAAAACTAGACCGTTATTCAAACTAACTTCCAGTAATAGCATAGCCGATATGAGACACCATGGTCTCACTCCACCCTTCAACTCACAAATAAGACAAAATCCCATGAGGTAGGATGCCTTCTGCAAGGCAAGGTGGGTCGTTAGCAAAAATGGCGACACATCCAATCATTAAAGCACACAAGATCAAGTAATGGATGCATCTCTGAAAAAGAATAGCCACTTTCCTCATCTACAAGCAAATTATCTACAAGGAAGCAATTCATGGGGTACACACTCCTTCATAGATGCAATTTCTTCAAACTACTAAGCCTAGAAGGATACTCAATGTAAATCACCTCCGTTGTGTCGGCTAGGTACCTTGTCCTCAATCGCTAAATGCTTTTGTCAAGAGTAGACTCCCATGGGTGTTAGAA
>NW_027413651.1:0-17293 GCF_048544455.1 Silene latifolia | reverse complement strand
TCATCATATTCTAATCATTCTATGTATCGCATACAATGATGAAAACCACCATCGGTTTCTAATATTGACGAAGTAGTACTAGCAAAATTTATGTCAATCAAATAAATAAAGAACTAAGTCTTATTAGATGTCCCACAACTAACTTGCTTATTCTTTAACAACTTGGGTTAGTTTCCTTTCTAGTGTTCAACATTTAAGACAATGGAAACTTTATTGGTCGGGATTGATAGGTTTAGTATCGTCATTCTCAATAACTTTACTTTTAACATTACCTTGTATCAATTCCATTATAATCTTTACTTCTTGAACCTCGTCCTTTTCTTAACGGTTTAAGAGAATGCTCCCACTTATTTCAAAGAATCTTTACTTAGAGAAGCAAAGTTGAATCTTATGAAGACTACTCTTCAATTCAATCGTTTTAGTCTTAAAACTTTCATTGAAGTGGTTGCGTTATTTTGGTCAATTATGAATTCTGACAAATCTAATCACCAAAACAATTTATCGCTTCAAGGTACTTAATTTAATTAAGCATATGAGAAACAATTCATTGTAAGTAGATATGTTAGTCAAGAATCAAAAACCTGTTTGATAATGAATAACTTTAATCTATACTCTTTATAAGAGATCCTTAGCAATGGTTCATTTGAGGTTTTAGAAGCAAATTCATATTTGTCTTTAGTTACGATGTTTTAATGGAGATTTGAATCAAAAACGAAATGATATCGTATATGAATTGTGGTAAAGAAATAGAACAATATGAAAATGGAATAGTGGAAAACAACACATTCATCGTTATAATAATACTTGTAAACAAGTATAGCATTTACATAGTGACCTCTACCCAACTATGATAAATGATTCCAAGATCCAAATTCATATTAACTTGGGCACGGTGAGGCCGATGAAACCCTTATCAATATAACTTGGTGGATTAACTCTTTAATCGATTCTACTTTTAGAACTCTTGGTCGATAAAATTACAGTAACATTTATCTTTAGCCCAAAACACATCCGACAAGGGCACGGTGTGGCCGATGAAACCCTTATCGAAAAACTTTTGTTGAGTTCAATCCAAATTTCGAATAAATGTGTCCATGATCCAAACCCACATTAACTTGGGCACGGTGTGGCCGATGAAACCCTCATCAACATGAATTCGATGGATAGACATTTATCACCCACTTCCCCTACGTAACAAGGTTTGTACCCCGGTGTGGCCGAGTGCACTCCCTCACGAAATAGGTTTTCATGGTTTCTACTTTTTGGTAACGCTAAGTCTCAATTGTTTATTTTTAGCGAGAGGTCATGTCAATTTATTATCTATCACGTTTTAAGTGAACTAAAGCGGTGAACTACGATAATTCTAATTGACACGGTCGATAAACTCGATTAAAATGATAATGCATGTTTTAGTTATGGCGATTTAGCGATGCATGCGACATATAAATAAAATGCAAAGCATAAAATAAATCCTAGTATGGCCTTCCTAAAATAGAAAATCTAATTAACTATTACATATTAGGAAACCAACTCCATTGGTCCCTAGAACTTCGGTTTTGGCACGCATCTCGAGGTAACACCATCTTTATGTATCGTCTTCCTTGAGTGACATCGTCTTCAAGGAACTCCGGAATAAATAAATTACATAACAAATTACATAATTTCTTATTATACATTTGTAATTAAAATAAAATAAATCTATTAAATTACAAAACGGTGATATGAGATCACAATAAATTACAACCGAATCGATATTCCCATACATTTCGGGTAATACCAACTAAAAACTAAGGCCATACTAAGTAAAAATTACATAATTCAAAATTACATAAAATAAAATTATGACAATCATAAATAAAATGCAGCATTATAATATGTATGAACATGCCCAATTTTATGCTAAATCGCCTTTAAGGAGCCAATATCGTATATTAATCGGTTTTTGCGGTTTAAGTGATTTAACCTTTTATAATCACAATAATTACATAAATTCATATTTATGTACAAGTTAATTGCCCTAACCAACTTAGGACTCAAAATTAGTCTCCACTAACCATTTGACTATAATTAACTTATATTTCTTAAAATTGTTCATTAATGGACTCAAAATTACAATAAAATGCCACAAACTTCAAATAAATCACAAAAATTTCAAATAAATTCAAAATTCAAAATTTAAAACTCATGAACATTCTGTAAAAATACCATGACACTCATAATGTTAAAAAAAAAACTTAGGTTAAAAATTTCGAAATTTATCGGGAAAAACAATGTTGCGGATTATCGGATTTATCAATTATAATCATAAAAACATGAGAAAAATTATATTCATCAACTTTTCAATTTTAGATCTGAAAACAATAATAAAATGCAACATGTGACGTTTTTCCTTAGTCATGAAGTATGTTTTAGCAATTATTCACTAATTAAGTCACTATTTATGCTATTTTTCATCAAAAATTCATAAATCATGCATAAAGACTTCAATATAGCCTATTATTTTACACGCATCTTTTAAAATTGCATGTGACAATATACTAAATTTCTATGACCAGATTCGAAATTTATCTCATATTAACTTATTTTTCATTTAAATTCGATTTTTATCATGAAAAATCCATATTTCGAGCATAAAAACTCCAAAAATTCTGAATATTTCCAGATCATCTAAAAATAATATATGTGAAAACATATACAAAAACCACTTAAAAATTCGAAGTTTAGCTAATTTTCGTCCAAAAATGACATTTTTATCATAAAAATCACATTTTAATGACAATATTATATAAAATAAACAATAAAAATCCATAAATTAACCAAAATATCCTAAATACATTTTAGGATCAGAAACTTTAACATGCAAAAATGATTTTGTGATATATCATAATAAACACAAATTTATAAGTTTTATATGTTAATCGTATAACTCGGAAAAACTATAACCGATTTGCATGCAAACAATCTAAGGCCCATGATATCGCTTGTTAGAAATTATTAATCTCATTATAAAACATATTCATTGTTACAATTTAATTTAGTCACAAAATTAAATATAGATCTTATGCATGCAAACATGAATAAGAATAGAGAAGAAATCGTTTTCCTTACTATGTGATTTTGGTTTTATGGGCACCAACAAGATCTCCTTCTTGTTAGTTCTTGAGCTTTCCAACAATGGATGAACAAGATTCAAGTTTAGAATCTCTCCCAAAAGCATATACCCAAGGAAACCTCTTAATAACTAATATTATTTTGTACTAGAAATAATATAAGTCTTATTATAAAATTGACACAAAAATTATAGTTTTGCTCTTGAAAAATCGGTTCAAGAGGAAGTGATTATGTGAGTTTATTTCTCTAGAATTTTCACAAATTGTAGAGTGTAGTATATTTCTTACACTAGAAATATTTATGATAATTGTGAATGAATAATTGTAGAGGGAACACTCTCTATTCCCATAGTAAAAATCGGTTGGAGGGAGTAGTGTGTCCAATGCATGGGCTAGTTTTTCTACCCAAGAAAAGATAGGCATGCAAGGCTAAGACAATAGGTAATTATTGTGTTTTCCACTTAAAAATAATCAACACAATTTTTATCCTAAAACTCCCTCCATTTCGGTACACACACATAAAATGGATGGTCCATTTTATTTTTGTCATTTGTCAATTGTGACAAATGTGACATGTTACTTGTCATGTGAAATTGTAATGTATTTTTAACATATTAAAAATCAACATACTCATAAAATATGTCATTTACAAAATCGACTAGTAATTCGTAATTACTTGTACCAAAATGGTTTATCAAATTATAAATTACAACGTCTTGTATTTACAATAAATTATTCATTCAATTTCAATTGTTTCGTAAACAATAATTTTATCTAAGTAATAAAACAATTCGATTACTTAGACCGTATCTCATTTAATCAAATTACAATAAGACACGTTAACTTTACTCACAAAATCATCTGTCAATTTTAAGCAATTTAATTAACTCGTATCGGCATACGATTAATTAAATAATCAATTAAGAGTATTTCCCTATAGGTATGACCTAAGGAGATCAACAGATCACCACCGTCGCACGACAGTAATGTCAAACTCTAGACAACCAATCATTACCGATATGTGTGGACCAGTTGACTGTAAAATATTACATCCCACATGTATTCTTAAAATGAGATTTAAACATGTGATCATTATGATCAACATTTGTGATCGCATTATTGTCGGAGGACACATATTCCAACAATAAGGCATTTGCTAAGATTCATGACTAGTTCAATCGAGTTGAACATATTTGATTGATTCCATTTGCTTCCGCTGCCGGATAAATTAAATGAGTAATGATGTATAACACTTCATATACTTTGAGTATGATGAATAGTTTTCAAAATCGAATTTAAGTAATCTTTACCAAGTAAGCCATAAAGATTACCCTTAATTGCTTGCAGAAGCATTAAGGAAGTAAAGGAAAGTGTTTATGATGCAATTTTGTGTAAGGGTGTTACACAAATGACAATTGACAATTGAGATTGCGCATGGTTTCCGACAAAACCATAATCAAAACACATCAGGATGGTTAAGATACCATTGTGGTTATGTTATTTAAGAAATAGATTTTCTAGAATCGTTCTAGGCAATAAAGAACAATGAGAAATGTTTACAACGGAGATTGAGTACACTTGCAATCATGAGATGTGCAAGAAGGATGAGTCCCGTACACTGTGAAAACAGTGGGAGCTATTCTAAGGCTAGAGGGCCTTTGTCTTGATTGGATCTCGATACGTACTCAGAAAGTTTTGTAATGCAAATGTATACATTACAAAGGAAAACGAGTGTGTAGTAAGGTTGAGTTAGGTACAAGAAGTTGATAAAACATACTAACCAAAGCCTTCTCATAGGCTTAACATGATGAGTCATGTCATTTCAATTAAATTGAGATGAACAACTACATTCAAGTTCGAACTGGATTATAGAATATGAAGTAGTAATCAAGTATTGACTACTCATATGATAATCACATTTATCGTTCGAGTTTTTAAATCTGAAAACTCCTTTTATACTTTGTTACATCCAAACGGGTTGTAGAGACAACATTGAACCCCGTTAAAGTGAACCCGGATTAACATGGTATTCGCCCATAGTCACATGTATGAGGTGACGTCTCGAAGTGACTAGAGTGTGATGCGATTGATGGCAAGTTCAAGTGCCATAGAGTCATGTGAGATGACTAGTCGATCACATAGGCGACCAGTTAGGAACACTTTGTCGGGCCTTATGACTTTGCTTATAGAGTTCGGCAAATTTATATAGCCTGGTCGTGGCGAGAGCTACTATAGTATTCTAATGAGTCGATTCTTTTGACTAAAGATTGTTCGCCTAAGATGGCACAGTTTCGATTAACTTTGATTTGTGTTACTACGACCTTCGTAAATGGGGTCAAATGGGCATATTTTGGGTTATGATGGTTTGTGGCTAGTTGAAGGAATAAGTGCGATAGGAATTGTCCACCCCTTGTCAGGGTTAAAACAATATCTCAGGGCCACTCGAGGAGTAATGAAATGGAAATGCGTGGCCACGCTCGGAAGGTATCTATGGTAGATGATTCCGGTCAATCGCTTATTCTCGGATCGAGGAAACCACTCTCGATATGATCACTTGCAAATCGACACAAAGACACCTTGCATTGAGTGGGAGATAGTAATAGGACAAGAGAATTGGTGGCGCACACTTGTCGAGGACAAGTGGGACATTGTTGGAATATGTGTCCTCCGACAATAATGCGATCACAACTGTCGATCATGATGATCACATGTTTAAGTCTCATTTTAAAGAATACGATTGGGAAGTAATTTTTACTGTCAACTGGTCCACACATATCGGTAATGATTGGTGACTAGAGTTTGACATTCTTGTCGTCTGGCCAGTGGTGATCAGTTGATCCCTTTAGGTCATACCTAAAGGGTAACACTCTTAATTGATTATTTAATTGATCGTATGACGATACGGGTTAATTAAATTACTTAAAATTGACGGACGATTTTTGAAGTAATATTTACGTATCTCATTATAATTTGATTAATTAAGATATGGTCTAAGTAATCGAATTGTTTTATTACTTAGATGAAATTATTGTTTACAGAAACAAATTGGAACAGAATGAATTGATTATTATAAATACGAATGTTGTATTTTATAACTCGAAATTCATTTCGGTACAAATAATTATGAATTACTAGGTTAATTTTATAAGTGACATTTTTTATTAATGTGTTGATTTTTAATTGTTAAAAATATATTTTATATACCTAATGTCATGAAACATGTTACATGTGAGAAATTGACAAAATAATGTGTAATATGGACTTTCCTTGTTACACTATATGTATTCTAAAATATAAGGGTGGAGTAAGGTATTTTAGTGTGTTTGATATTTTATTTAAAAGTGTAATCATCACACAAATACCTACTCTTACATGCCTACCTTTATGGGTAAGAGAAAATGTCATGCATTGGCCTAATGCCCTCACCCTACCCGGTTTTGTCATAAGAGAAAAGCCAAGGGTTTTTCCTATTTTTAAACATACACTACATGCAAAAATACTAGTGTAATTCATTCATTCAAACACATCTAAAATATTTTAGGGAGATAAAAATTACTCCCATTTTCTTCTCCTCTTGACCGAAATTTCAAGAGGACCAAACAATAGTTTTGGGTCATTTTTAGTTAAATTAATATTGTTCTAGTAATAATAATATTAATTTTGTTAAGAGTTTACCTTGGGTATAAATCCTTGGGAGGGATTCTACACTTGAATCCTTGTTCTTTCATTTTGGAGTGCTCAAGAACAAGTGAGAAGGTGAACTCATTTGTGCCCATAAAACCGAAATCCCATAGTAAGGAAAACGATTTCTTCTCTTATCTTGTTTTGTTTGCATGCATAAGATATAGTTTTAATTTTATGACTAAATTAAAATGTAACATATATCAATATGTTGAATAATGAGATATAGATTTCCAACAAGTGGACATGTTTAAATCTCATTTTAAGAATACATGTGGGATGTAATATTTTACGATCAACCAATCCACACATATCGGTAATGATTGGGTGACTAGAGTTTGACATTACTTTTAGTGCGGCGGTGGTGATCATTGATCCCCTTAGTTCATACCTATAGGGAAATACTCTTAATTGATTATTTAATTAATCGTATGCCGTCTGGATTAATTAAATTGCTTAAAAATTGACGGATGATTTTGTGAGTAAAATTAACGTGTCTCATTGTAATTCGATTATAATAGATACGGTCTAAGTAATTGAATTGTTTTATTGCTTGGATTAAATTATTATTTACGAAACAATTGAAATTGAGATTGAATGAATAATTTATTATAAATACAAGACGTTGTAATTTATAATTTGATAAACCGTTTTGGTACAAGCTTAAGTAATTACGAATTACTAGTCAATTTTGTAAATGACATATTTTATGAGTATGTTGATTTTTAATATGATAAAAATACATTACAAATTCACATGTCAAGTAACATGTGACACATGACAAAATTGACAAATGACAAAATAAAATGGATCCTCCATTTTATATTTATATGTGCCGAAAAATTGGAGGGTTTTAGTGGATAATTTGTGTTGATTATTTTAATAAGTGGAAACACTATGATTACTACCTCTCATAGCCTTGCATGCCTATGTTTTCTTGGGTAGAAAAATTAGTCCATGCATTGGGCACTCTAATCCCCTCCAACCGGTTTATCCAAGAGAAAATGAT
This sequence comes from Silene latifolia, assembly GCF_048544455.1. Taxonomy (NCBI): domain Eukaryota; kingdom Viridiplantae; phylum Streptophyta; class Magnoliopsida; order Caryophyllales; family Caryophyllaceae; genus Silene; species Silene latifolia. The sequence goes on along the minus strand of NW_027413651.1, from coordinate 9,493 downwards.
GGAGTTTTTCTCTATTATTATTCATACACACTTCAACTCATTTTTGCTAGTGTGTTAAAAATTATGATTTTTCCTCTCTACAATTTATGATAATTCTAGAGAAATAAACTCACATTATCCTATCCTCTTGACCAAAATTTCAAGAGCAAAATAATATTTTTGTGTCAAATTTAAGTATGATTAATATTATTACTAGATCAAAATAATATTAGTTATTATGAGTTTTCCATGGGTATATGCTTTTAGGAGAGATTCTAAATTTGAATCTTGTTCATCCATTGTTGGAGAGCTCAAGAACTAACAAGAAGGAGATCTTGTTGGTGCCCATAAAACCGAAATCATGTAGTAAGGACAATAATTTATTCTCTTTTAATTTAAGTTTGCATGCATAAGATTTGTAATTAATTTTATGACTAAATTAATTTTGAAACATATTTGAATATGTCGAAATAATGAGATATAGATTTCTAACAAGCGGTATCATGAGCCTTAGGTTGTTTGCATGCAAATCGGTTATTGTTTTTCCGAGTTATAAGATTAACAAACAAAACTTATAAATTTGTGTTTATTATGACATATCACGAAATTTATTATGCATGTTAAAGTTTCTGGTCCTAAAATGTTTTAGGATATTTTGGTTTAATTTATGGATTTTATTGTTCATTTTATATAATAATGGCATTAAAATGTGATTTTTTATGATAAAAATGTCATTTTTGGACTAAAAATATCTAAACTTCGATTTTTCCAGTGGTTTTTGGATATGTTTTCACATATATTATATTCTGATGTCCTGTAAATTTTCATAATTTTATGAGTTTTATGCTAGAAATATGGATTTTTCAAGATAAAATCGAATTTAAATGGAAAAATAGGTTAATATGAGTTATATTTCGAATATGGTCATATAAATTTAGTATGTTGTCACATTCAATTTTACAAGATGTGTGTAAAATAATTGGATATAATTACGTCTTTATGCATGATTTATGAATTTTTGATGAAATAAATAGTGACTTTAATTAGTAAAAAATGCTAAAACATACTTCATGACTAAGGAAGAACATCACATGTTGCATTTTATTACCTATTTCAGATCTAAAATTGAAAAGTTGATAAATATTTATTTTTTTCTCATGTTTTTATGATTATATTTGATAAATCCGATAAACCGCAACAATGTTTTTCCCGATAAATTTTCAAAATTTTAACCTAAGTATTTGAACATTATGAGTGTCATGGTATTTTTTCAGAATGTTCATGAGTTTAAATTTAAAATTTTGAATTTCGTTGAAATTTTTATTATTTATTTGTACTTTATGGCATTTTATTGTAATTTTGAGTCCATTAATGAACAATTTTTAAGAAATATAAGTTAATTATAGTCAATATGTTAGTGGAGACTAATTTTGAGTCCTAAGTTGGTTAGGGTAATTAACTTGTGCATAAATATGATTTTATGTAATTTATTGTGATTTTAAAAGGTTGAATCACGCAAATCCGTAAAAATCGTTTAATATACGATATTGGCTCCTTAAAGGCGATTTAGCATAAAATTGGGCATGTTCATACATATTATAATGCTGCATTTTATTTATGATTGTCATAATTTTATTTTATGTAATTTTATTTTATGTAATTTTTACTTAGTATGGCCTTAGTTTTAATTGGTATTACCCGAAATGGATGGGAATATCGATTCGGTTGTAATTTATTGTGATATCGTATCACCGTTTTGTAATTTAATAGATTTATTTTATTTTAATTACAAATGTATAATAGGAAATTATGTAATTTGTTATGTAATTTAATTATTTCGGAGTTCCATGAAGACGGTGTCACTCAAGAAGGCGATACATAAAGACGGTGTTACCTCGAGATGCGTGCCAATCCGAAGTTCAAGGGACCAATGGAGTTGGTTTCCGAATATGTAATAGTTAATTAGATTTTCTATTTTAGGAAGGTCATACTAGGAATTTATTTATGCTTTGCATTTTATTTATATGTTGCATGCATCGCTAAATCGCCATAACTAAAACATGCATTATCATTTAATCGAGTTTATCGACCGTGTCAATTATAATTATCGTAGTTCACCGCTTTAGTTCACTTAAAACGTCATAGATAATAAATTGACATGACCTCTCGCTAAAATAAACATTTGAGATTTAGCCTTACCAAAAAGTAGAAACCATGAAAACTTATTTCGCGAGGGAGTGCACTCCGCCACCCCGGGGTACAAACCTTGTTACGTAGGGGAAGTGGGTGATAAATGTCTAATCCACCGAATTCATGTTGATAAGGGTTTCATCGGCTACCCCGTGCCCAAGTTAATGTGAATTTGGATCATGGACACATTTATTCGAAATTTGGGTTGAACTAAACAAAAGTAATTGATAAGGGTTTCATCGGCTACCCCGTGCCCTTGTCAGATGTGTTTTGGGCTAAAGATAAATGTTAATGTAATTTTATCGACCGAGAGTTCTAAAATTATAATCGATTAAAGAGTTAATCCACCGAGTTATATTGATAAGGGTTACATCGGCTACCCCATGCCCAAGTTAATATGAATTTGGATCTCAGAATCATTTATCATAGTTGGGTTGAGGTCACTATGTAAATGCTTTACTTTTTTTTGCTAAAAGGTAAGAACTTATATTAATCAATGAAGAACAGCAAGTACAATACATTTTGAGTACCATACATATTTCAGTACATATACTTATACTAATTGCACTCTAGACAACCAACAAGTATCTTTATCAGAGATAACTTGAGGTTTACAACTATGAAAACGTTGAGAGATGCTAGCCTTAATGAAATTAAAAACATAAACAGCTCTCTGAACTTTGCCATTAATCCGGGCTTCATTCCTCTGAAACCAAATGTGATACCATGCTGCCAGGATAGTAATGGTGCAGACTTTCTTTCTCAATTTACTCCACCTCTTGCTGGCTATACTGTTAAGTATAGAAGGACTGCTGAAATCAGCACTCAACCAGCTACCAAGCAGCTGTAAAATCTGTTGACTGTAAACACACTCAGTGAAGAGATGCACATGAGTTTCAGGATGATTCAAACAGATACAGCATAAGTCATCAGAACTGATATGAAGCTTGAATAATTTCTGTTTCAGCATCAATGCTTCATTTGCAATTATCCATGCTATAAAGGAATGTTTTGGTATGGCCATTGAATTCCATACAGCATTGCTCCAAGAAACTTGATTCCTTTTAATTCTCAAATCCATTGTAACACGAACTAACCTTATAATCACCCTGACTGATACTCCAACTTTGATTAATAAACCCATCCTGAATTAAATCACGAACCTGGCAAATCTTCCTCCAATGCCAGCTAGCACTAGAAGAAGGTTGATGTTGATGCCAAGCTTGATCCTTACAATAAACATGATGCACCCATTGCACCCAAAGCTTGTCTGGTTTCTCTGCCAACCACCAAACAAGCTTCCCAATGATAGCTTGATTCCATACCTGACTTTGCTTGAGTCCTAATCCACCTTCCTTCTTAGGGACACACACTTTTGACCAAGCAATAAAGGAAGCCCTGTTATGCTCTGTGCTACCCTCCCATAAGAAATTTCTACAGATAGCATCAACTCTGTGCAAAACTCCTTTGGGAAGAACAAACATAGAGGCCCAATAATTATACAGTGAAGCAAGCACAGAATTAACCAGTACAAGCCTGCCTGCATATGATAAACGTCTGGCTCCCAAACTCTTAATTCTAGTAACAATCTTATCAATTAACACTGCACACTCCTTCTTTGTCAATCTGCCTGTAGTGATTGGAACTCCAAGATATTTAAATGGCAATTTACCTTCCATAAAACCAGAAACAGAAAGAATATCCTTCTTGATCTCATCATTCACACCATTAAAATATGCACAAGACTTCTGTGCATTCATATTCAGACCAGATGCTACAGAGAAAGCAGAATAAGATCTCAAAATAACCATGATAGACTTAATATCACCCTTACAAAACAATAATAAATCATCTGCAAACATAAGATGAGTAAGTTTCATTTTGTGACATAAGGGATGATAGGAGAAAGGCAGCTTCCTAGTAGCACACAGGAGTATCCTACTCAAATACTCCATACAGAGTGTGAACAACAGAGGTGACATGGGGTCACCACCAAAGTCCTCTCTTCCCTTTGAAATAGCCAAAAGTTTCACCATTTAAAGCAATTGAAAAGGAAGTACTCCTGACACATTCCATAATCAACTGACAAAATTGAGGAGGAAAATTGAAGGCTTGCAAAATCTCATCCACAAATTGCCAACTCACAAAATCATAAGCTTTCATCAAGTCCATTTTAAACATGCACCTAGGCGAGCTAGACTGTCTATTGTACAGCTTAACCAAATCTTGGCACACTAAAATATTTTCAATAATGCTCCTCCCCTTGATGAAGCCACCTTGATTTTTACTCACCAACTCAGGCAACACATCAACAAGTCTAGCACAAATGAGTTTTGAGATACATTTATACAAGACATTGCAACAAGCAATGGGTCGAAATTGGGACACCTGAGTAGGTATTTTGCACTTAGGTATGAGGGTAAGTATAGTAGAATTGAGCTGCTTGAGTAACTTACCATTGATAAAAAAATCATGGACTGCATCACATACCTCAGTACCAATGATATCCCATGAGTCCTTAAAAAAAGCACTAGAAAAGCCATCAGGCCCACGAGCCTTGTTGTCTGGAATTGAGAAGATGGCAGCTTTGATTTCTTGGCTAGTGACAGGCCTGAGTAACTGAGTCCAATGCTCAGTATTACACACAACCCCTTGCTTAACAATCTGAGGATTCACAGAAGTTGTAGCTTTCTCTGTCCCTAAAAGCTGAATATAATACTGAAGGAAGGCATTCTGAATCATTTGAGGATCCTCATGCTCCTTCCCAGCCATATCAGAAATGGACAACACATGATTCTTCATAAAGTTGCTTTTGATAACACCATGGAAGTACTTTGTGTTACTATCACCATCCTTAATCCAAGCAGCCTTAGCTTTCTGACTCAGGAAGAGAGTGCAAGCAGTCTGCAATTCCTTATATTCACCAATAGCATCCTGTTCTTTTTGCAGCCACAAGGAATCTCTAGGATCAATAGCAAGCTGGCCTTGGATATACTCCAAGTTTTTCAGGGCAAGTATAGCACTATTCTCAATATCAGAAAAGTAATCCCTATTGTATTGTCTAAAATAAGGCTTCAACTGTTGCATTTTCTTAACAAGACAATACATCTTAGTGCCATTGCCTGAGTATTTCCACCATCCTTGTAGAGACTGAAGAAAATAAGGAGATTTTCCCCCACATATTGAAGTATTTGAATGGTTTTTTTAAACTATTCTGTTGACCAGAACTCTTAAGCAGACAAGGGGTGTGATCAAATATGCCTTCAGGAAGAAAATGAGCATACATAGTAGGCATTTGATCACTCCATTCCTGATTAATTAAAGCCCTATCCAGTCTGCTATAGACTCTTGAACTGACATCCTGCTTATTGTTCCAAGTGAAGAAGGAACCTCTAGCAAGACTATCCACTAAACCACAAATGGTCGACACACCCTGAAAATCATCTATTTCCTTATCACTACTATTACCTCCTAATCTTTCAGCATGAGACAAGACACAGTTGAAATCCCCACACACTAACCAGGGGTCCTTGATATGAACAGAGAAATCTACCAACTGAGCCCATAATTATTCCCTTGCTTGAATATCATTGAAAGCATAAACCATGGATAAGTAAAAGAAGGTAGTAGAAGCCAGTTCAGTAACCTTCATATTAATACATTGAGCAGAGTAATTAAGAAAGTCCACATGAAAGATAGAAGGATTCCATAAAATCCACACCCTACCACCCTTATGAGAACTATTATTAGTAGACAAGCTCCAACCATCCATTAGTAAATTTTGCAAACTATTCAGAGCCAAGGATTTAACCTTGGTCTCTAGGAGACCAAACAACCCCACTTTATTCATATGCATAAACCACTTTATATGCCTTTGCTTAGTAGGATTGTTTAACCCCCTGACATTCCAGAATCCAAGATTATACATTCCCCACCACAAGGTGAGGAACACTACCACTCGTTCCAATTCCTACCTTGGGTGTAGTCTTGGATTTATTCAAGGCTTCCATAAAAGATTGTTGACCAAATTTGTGAACACTATAAGCTCCATCTGTAACCTCTTGTCTACTCATCCTCATGATAGGCCTGGCTTGAGAAGGACCAGAAGTATAACTGCCATTCTTATGCCATATAACAGGCGTCTGCAATTGTATTTCAACTCTGGAGTATCTTGTTTGGTTTTTAAGCAGGGATTGACAACAAGAGGTTCTTTGTTCGTCTCCACTACCTTAGGTTTCCACACTTTAGAGACAAGCTTTTTGGATGGCACAGTGGGAGCAGGTTGCTTCTTGGCTTTCCTGCACTCATTTGCAGCATGACCAATACCCTTACACACACTGCACACTATTGGTTTCCATTCGTATTCCACATCTATCTCCACAACTTTTCCATGCTCATCTAAAAATTTAACTTTGTCCTTCAATGGTTTCCCAAATTCAATATCAATCATAACCCTAGCATATCCAATTCTCACCTTGTCATCTGTTGCAGGATCACACTTCACAAATTTACCCAAAAGCCCAGAAATTTTAGGGATTCCTTTACCCCAGAACTTAAGAGGCAACTTGTGTAATTTAACCCACACAGGAACAGATTGAACAGGATGCTTAACCAACTCGATTTCAGGGGTCCAAGGTTTAACTATCAATGGTTTGTTATCAAATAGAAAATGCCCCTGTTTCAAAACTGCATTACAAGCCGCCAAAGACTTAAAACGCACTAAGAACACACCATTAGGAAGGAAAGAAATCTTATCCACCTGATGGTTAGACCACAATCTCTTAATAAATCCATCGACAATTTCCCATGGAGGATTAGCCCCAAGAATGAAGCAATAAACAGAGTTTTTCCAATAGTCGAGTTCGATTTTTACCTCTGCTTCCGTAAATTGCAGCAATTCCTCAGGCTCCTCTACAATTGTTTCCAACACAGCAGAAGCAGCAATAGTCGGACCCTCTTCCACTACTGGCTCTTCCACTAAGCTCTCTAAATTCAGAGGCGCAATTCCAACCACCTCACTCATAGGCCTTTCCTTGCTTACATCCGCACTAGACGGACCTGTATTACGTGACAAAACTGGAAATTCATCTGCACTAGTTGAAGAAAGGAGATCAAATTTATTAGAATCAGCTTGTTTTTTTTTGATTTTTTGTTGAAGAAACCGAAGATTTACTCTTTATTACTGTCATTTTTGTTGGTCTCAGAACCCTAGGGTTCCTTGTTTTCAGAACTTTCAATCGCCTTTTTTTAGGGTTTTTTTTCTCTCTCTCTCTCTCTTCATTTTTTTCTCGAAAAAAACTGGTATTAACTGTAAATGCTTTACTTGTCATTTACAAGTATTAATAAAACGATAAATGTTAAGTTTTCCACTATTCTGTTATTATATTGTTCTATTTCTTTACCACAATTCATATACGATATTATTTTGATTTTAATTCAAATCTCCATTAAAACATCGTAACTAAAGACAAATATGAATTTTTCTTCTAAAAACCTCGAATTAACCATTGTTAAGGATATCTTGTGAAAGAGTATAGATTAAAGTTATTCATTATCAAACAGGTTTTTGATTCTTGACAAACACATCTACTTACAATGGATTGTTTTTCATATACTTAATTAAATTAAGTACCTTGAAGCGATAAATTGTTTTGGTAATTAGATTTGTCGGAAATCGTAATAGACCAAAACACCGCAACCACTTCAATGAAAGTTTTAAGACTAAACAAACGAATGAAGAGTAGTCTTCATGAATATAATTTTGCTTCTCAAAGCAAAGACTCATTGAAATGAGTGGGAGCATTCTCTTAAACCGTTAAGAAAAGGATAAAGTTCTAAGAAGTAAAATTAGAATGGAATTGATATAAGGTAATGTTAAAAGTAACGTTATTGAGAATAACAATACTAAACCTATCAATCCCGACCGATAAAGTTTCCATTGTCTTAATTGTTGGACGCTAGAAAGGAAATTACCCCAAATTTTTGAAGAATCAACAAGTTAGTTGTGGGACATCTAATGGGACCTTCTTCTAAAAATGTTTATTTGATTGACATAAATTTTGCTAGTACTACTTCGTCAATATTAGAAACCAGTAGAGGTTTTCATCATTGTATTTGATACATAGGATGATTAGAATATGACGACTAGCAACTATGATGTTGAGAGATAGAGTCATTGTGTACTCAATCTAGTTTTTGAGTTTAAAGTTGTACTTAATTGTGACTATTAAGTGCATAAACTCCAAATAAGAATATAAATTTGTTAAGATACAAAAGAGGTTTCACTTTTGTGACCCTATACACCATGATTTGATGTATGGCTAGTCCTTTATCAAGGTGATTATATTCTAAACCAAACTAGAATGACACATCATGTAGATGATGTAAGACTCAAATTGGTAACCCAGGATTAAACCTTAAATTCTAGAATGATGAACGCAAAGAGTTATCAAGTACTCTTGAAACCATTAGATCTTATAGTATATGTGTATCTTGTATTCAAAGCAAGATGTCTCGTGCCTTTTGGGTTGAAAGGGAGATCGAGGTTGTAAATCATTGATCCAGAATAGGTTGATCATTTTCTTTTACCAACGATTTAAGTTGATGCTAATGTGTTCGCTTAATAGGGTAAATAGAGAAATCTTTGAAGAAGTTTAAAGAGTTCCAGGAATCACGATTTAGCCGTGATGGGATTATCAAAGTGAATATTTTGATATAAGCCAAAGGAAATGTGATATAATATCACAAATTAAACTCTCTTAGCATGCATTATGGGATAATGTGTGGTTGTATAAAGAAATCAAACGCTATTCAATAGGGTTTGGACTTTAATCAAATTACCTTGAGTTACTTGATCCTTTTGGGGATTTTATCATTTTGTCTAAATTATTTTTCCACTAAATCTAAAACGAATCATATGAGATATGAAATGGTAGGGTACCATGTTTGTAAGTTTTCACAAGAAACAAATGCTCATTTTTCCCTTTTCAATTATCACGAGTACAACGGGTTTGCGGCTCGTGAAGCTGTCTTTCTAAAATACAAGTTTATTTCTAGAAGACAGAGTGGGAGAAATTATTCAAGAATGCCACAAAGAATGTTATGTCCCAAGAAACTGGTCTTTCTTGGCTACATAAGACGTTTTGTGTAAAACGTTGTTTCTTCAAAACCTAGGAGGTTAAAGTCATCACTTGTTGAAGATGATGAATTCATGTTACTTTTAAGAAAGTAAAGAGCTTACAACTTACAAAGAAATTGTTTGATTCAAGTTGATTACTTCTGGAAAGTAATGTACATATGACTTACATGAGAGTGTTTTAAGTCA
>NW_027413650.1:0-17405 GCF_048544455.1 Silene latifolia | reverse complement strand
ATACATGAAATTTAGTGGGAGCAATGTTGTGTTCCTAATCTTGTATGTCGATGACATACTACTCATTGGAAATGATATTCCAATGTTGTCTTCTGTTAAGAAGTGGTTAGGTAACCACTTCCAAATGAAGGATTTAGGAGAAGCACAACGCATATTGTAGATACCCGTATCCGTCGATATTGGAATTTATAGAGAACCCGACAAACACCCGATGATGATAGGACACATGTATTTCTTTAGTTGTCATTGTCATTATTTGGAGCTCGTTTTACGAGGTAGAATGGGCGTCGTCGATGAAGTATTCTATTAATTTAAATGATATTTAAATTAACGTTTTTAGTGAATTCATTCTGTTAATTTAAATGATATTTAAATTAATGTTTTTAGTGGGTTCATTTTGTTATTTTAAATGATATTTAAAATTAATGTGTTTTTTGAGTGAATTCATTTTTATTTAGTTTAAATGATATTTAAATTAAAGCTTTATTTTGAATTTATTTTCTTAAGTTTATTTTTATTGAAAATAAAATAAATATTTGATTTGAAAAATAATTTTATAAGTATATTTGATTTGAAAAGTCATTTATTTCAATTTGTTAATTGATTTGAAAAATCGTTTTTTAAAAGCGAAGAACTCGTTTTGCATCGTGTGTTTTGAGCTCGATTTTTGCTCGGTTTTTAAGCCCGTTTCCTTTGCGGGTGGCACGAATCTCGAGTACACTAACCCACCTATACCAATACCCATCAACCCATGTTCGAACCCCCTCACAAGCAGCCCAAATTCTCGTTCAAAACCAACCCCAAGCAGCCCGCATAAAACCGCAAACAGTCCCCTGTTTTGCGAGCCAATTCCCGAGCCCAAACCCGCTCCAAACACTACCAAGACCCGTACCCATTAACCCTAACCCATACCCTAGTATCCTACCCATATTATCCTAGCTTGATCACCAAGAAATCCCCCAAAACGAACCCTAGAAACCCCTCCCAAAGCTGCTGGACAGCAGCTATTTCCAGCTAGCCCGATTGCTCCTTACTCCCTTAAACCCTATTTTAAACCCTTATAAATACCACCCCTTCACCATACAATCATTCCTCTAAGTTCTCCATACATCCAACCATCACCCACAAGCTTTAAACCTCAGAAACAAACCCTAAACATCCTCCAAAAACCCTAAACAAAACCGACACACAAACTGAAACTGTTTGTGTGTCTCCTTCAAAACCCTTCGTTCCTCCATCAAATCACCATAAAAATTCGTGTTTCTTGTTCCTAATTAACCACATAACATCCATATACATATTAGATAAAGATTTACGAGCCGAATTGCCCTTGAGAGTACACGAAATCCCTCGAAAAACAGAGTGAAATAACACTCTGTTTTCGCGGTTTCTTCTTGTCTGTCCAGTTCTGTTTGTGCTCGTTTTTCGTGCCCATTAACCCAAATCGAGCAGGGGTTGCTTTAAGATCCTTGTTCTCCTCTCTTTCTAGTTTCCAAAACATCTTTCGAATCGAATTTTCGTCGTGAAACGAGGGAGATATCACTGTTTTAAAATCGCTGTCCAGAAACTTTCCAAAACGCGTGTTTGCTTTATTCTTCGTCGACGACGGCCTCTCGAGATAAAATCTACCATCGATTACGACCCAAGACGGTGTCAACGATACATGTAGGTTGAGGGTGCATCAAATCCCCTTCTCTTCTCTCTTTTTATTTCGTTTTTTATGCCTTTTTTATTGTCTCTTTTTGTTTGTTTTTTCGCTTGTTTATCGATTGTTTTAAATTAACTATGAAACTAGTTAGTCCGAGTATGAGTTAAAGTACCACCACGAACACCCGCGTTGACTTGAGATGGGAAAAGAAACCGCTACTTCTGTCGGTCGTACACCCCCGTCTCATTTACATATCCTCGTGTTCAAGGTAGGGCATAAATAAAACGAGTTGTCTAACTTTCATCGCTTTAAACCCCTTTTTGTTTCTTCGCCAAATCGACATACCCTAGGACCCGTTGCATGTTAGTTTAACCTCTGGTTGTTAACCTATGACATATTTAGATGACTTTAATTTAATTTAATAACCTAATTAGACACGATAGGTGGCTTCGACGTAAGTTATAAAATCAATCGACGATTACTCAGTAATTAATTGAATGCATCTCTCTTTCACCTAATTTCTCGCTAGTATAAGAGTGCGTGATTAGCACCTTCTTATTGACACTCGATGAGTTAAATTAATTAGCGAATTTGACCTAATTAGACCCTTTAGGCCGTGTAGAATGCACCCTCATGCGACAATCAATCAACATCGTTTTTAACTCGTTTTCTAACTTGTTTCCTATCCCTTTTCGCAATCATTCGATCTAACCAATGAATCTAACTTAGGAACTAGGTTGACCTTGTCTTGGCCGTTGGTTTGGGCCATGAGGTGGCCGTTTTCTTTACCTTTCTCGTTTTGTTTTTATACCGTTTGTTTTCTCGTTGTTTCATTGTTTGTAATTTATCGTTGGTTTATCGAGTTGTAATCTTTCAAGTTTGTTTTCTTTTATCGAGTCAAATGATTTCTAAAAACCTTAGTCTTGTTTGGTTAGACGGTTGTTCCCCAATGTTTGTAGAAGCGTAGTAAACCGCATGTTGTCTAAAGCAACATGGCCGGTTTATGCTAATGCATGCTTTGGTGCGTAGCCCTATGTCTAATTCGATGAGATTAAGCGCGAGCACGCATTACGAGGAGTGACCCAAGGCCGTGGGTCATGTGAGCCGTGGGCCACCCCTCATGTGCACGGTTTTCAAGGCCAAACGGCCGTGTGTGTCGTCGTGTATTGTTTTGTATGTAGCGTTGTATTTAGATCGAGTTGTATCTTTAATTTATCGTTGCGTCGGCATGAAATGCCTGGTTTGTAATAGGTAGATCCCAACGGCTCCCCCATTCCCCTAAGCCTTGTTTGCTTTCGTTTATATGTTGCTTAGATCAATCAACCCACATGCTAAATTACAACTTTGACAAAGTTAGTTTAGTTGCATCTAAAACGACATAGAAATTGTTGTCACATGATAGGGTTAAAACAACGTTTTCATATCATACATCGTACGTAGCTATGACCTTGTTTGAAATCCGACACTTGACTTAGTAGAGGCCGTTATCGACGGGCGGGGTTGGGTGTCCTTACGGGCTTCCCAACACGTACCCTCACCCCTTACTCAAGATCTATGGTTTGTGGATCCGTCTAAATACCATTGGATTACGAGAGTCATTCAAATCGAGTGATATAGGGTACAAGTCTTTATCTTTAATCACTCGTAGTCGATTGGCTTTATGCTTTTCGATGAAAGGTGTAAAGTTGACTTGAACGGTTCCAAGTTCCCAAAAACTTGGTGGCGACTCTAATATGTCTTAATTCGATTCAAAGAACCTCGAGTCGATTATGCGGTGTGGATCCCTCGGACCAGCCTCCCGAGGCCTTGTCCACGCTTTGGCGACTCGGCCGGGAAAAGAGGACTAGTTACACTGTGTTTCTAGGGTCTTTTCCTCCGAGGTGAAACTTGAAAAGAAAGTGTTGGAAAGTAAAACATTACTCATAGTGCTACGATTCATGCATAAACCCTTAAGGACTTCCCGGGCCGTCCCAGCGTTTCTTCGTGATGCGTGGGGGCGACGTCCCACTATGCCGGGAAAGGCGCATTGCTCGCTTCCACTTCGCCTCGCGTGGTTCTTGGGAATGGGGACGATCTTCTAGGTACTTTACCTTAAGACACCTCGCTTTATAAGACCGCAAAGGATGGAGGGCATAGACCTTCTTGTAGAAGACTTGCCGAGACTTAGAGATGTCTAGGAGCATACATCCTTATAGCATGAGAATGACAATGTGCAATATGTTTTCCCGAGTCTTTTTTTTCGAAAATTCCAAGTCCTTTTCAAAACCGAACTTTTGAACAACTTACTTTCAAACCTAGCATGATTTTCAAAACGCGGAATGCTGCCCAAATAGGACTAGAATTTCGGCCCAAATTGAGCTTTTATAGCCGGCATGCTGCCCATTTCAAATCTCATTTTCAAATCAATCCTTCGTTTTTTAAAATCAATCCAAAATGTTTCTCGAACCTCAACCAAGCATGAAATGCGTCGAGTCGTGTCCGGGTCATGGCCGTGTTAGGCCGGGTTTGTTTCAAGAGTCTAGAACACGACCTTGTTGGGTCACCCAAACTCACCTCTTGGGCTTTGAGTCATGTTGGTCGACCTTTTGGTCTAGAATAGTCCACAAAAAACGTCCAGGCTAGGCCCTTATGGACGTTTCACTCGAACCCATGGGCTATGTTAGCCCAATCACGGGTTTAGTCACACCAAGTCCAGTTTAGAATCGAGTTATGACAGTTTGAGTCATGTCGTTTTGTCGAGTCTAAAATGAACCAATGTCTAAATCAAACCGTGAGTCGAACCTTTGGTTAACCAATCTCAAGTCGAGTCTGTGTTTGAGTCAAGTTGGGGTCGTGTCCTTAAGTGTGCAGGGGCTCTTACTTTAAATATTGACTCAGTACGGGGTTTTCTTGTAGAAAGGCCGCCCAAAACCCGACGTCAAGCAATGGAAGATGTCATTAACAAGCTTGCGAGGCCGTGAACCTCATGATGACCCGAATGGAAGCAATCGAATCTAGAGTGAGTGAAGATTCACCTCCACCCCCTCCACCGGCCGGCGATGCGGAGAAACGGTTCAAGTTCATCGAAGACCGTTTGAAGCTCTCCCAGGGGAAGAACATCCACTATGAGAATGCTAGGACCTACGCCCCAGTTCAGGATAAGTTGCCCACGAACATGGTACTCACTGACATCCCAAAGTTCAAGGGCACTGAAGATCCAGTCCACCATGTTAAGGCCTATAAAGGGTACTTAGCACTCAAGGAGTACTGCTGATATGCTCTACGAAATCTTCGCCCAATCTCTGGGTGAACACCCAAAGGCTTGGTTCTACAATCTTGACCTCAAGAACTTCCCCACTTTCGAAGATATTACGGTGGAGTTACGAAGCACTATCTTGACAATGTTGAGATTCAAACCAACATAAGAACCTTGGAAGTCATGACACAGAAAGAGAAAGAGGGCTTTACTGAATTCCTCGCAAGATGGCGCGCTGAAAGCGTGAAACTAGCTAAGAAGCCCGACGAAGTTGAAATGGTGGATAAGTTCGTGAAGAATTTACGACCTGTTTACCGTAATGCTCTGAAATACCAGAATTTTGGTTCTTTCAAAGAATTGATAAGAATCGGGATAAAGGTAGAAGATGATGTCATAAGGGCAGAGGCTGAAAAGCCGAAAGGGTACCAAGGGGCCTCATCGTCTAAGGGCAAGGCCCCAGCTACGACCCATTTGGATGAAGCCATCAATCTCTTAGAAGGGCAATCGAAGAAGTCGCAGCGCCAAACACCTAGGGCATTCACCGATATCGGATGCACTTATACATACGCTCTCCAAAGGCTCATAGCCCAAGGAAAGCTGAAGCCTATTGGTCCAACTCCGGACCCTCCCGCTGATCAACAAGGTAAATGGTATAAACCAAATGCCTATTGTGCCTTTCATCAAGGGAAAGGCCATGATACTGAAAGGTGCTATCGACTGAAGCATGAAATTCAAGACATGATTGAGAAACGCGCTCCCGATCCCAGCTGTTAAACCTAATAACATCACCAATCCATTTGGCGATCACTCCAACTTTGTTTCTGTCGAAGACAATGTCGATTATTCCCATCTTATACGCCCATGTCACTTGAAAGGGGTGTTCATCGGGAAGATATTTGTGGATTGCTTTGAATTCTTGCCAAACCCGAAGAATGAAATTCAAGTCGGGAGTCTTGCTCTAGAATGTACTCCTCTCATTAACGAAGTTAATAAAAGGCAATTCGACTCACCAACCTTCATCACTGGCGTAGATCCTCAGAGGACTACCTCAGGATGGAGGCAGACCATCAAGGGGATCAAGGACAAGAGCCGAGCATCTAAGTTGACAACTGAACAAGGGAAAGCTCAAGACCAGATTTGAAAAATTATGAGTCGGGATCTGTTTTCTTTTCTTAGTCGAGTCGAGTCTAGGACTTTCTTTTCTTGAAGTTGAGTCGTTTGTCCCGCGATGACCTAGGGTGTGTCCTAGGAATCGTTCCTTTGAGTCTGTTAAACAATTGCCTTTTCAATAAAAAGTTGCAGTTTCATTTCCAAATATCTCTTGTTTTCAATCCTCAATCATTCCAAAACATGATAAAACGCACAACACACTCAAAGGCATCCCTGGGGTAGAAATATGTCCCGTTTCAAAACGTAAGGTATAATAGGATTCCGTGTTTGATTCCTTTACATATTCCATGTCCGGGTAGAAAACCTCCATCGTAACCGGTGCTTATGACAAGCTTTTAGATGATTCTATGACGAACCCGGACTAGCTCCTTGTTTACCCTATCGATGATGGAAGGCAAGCCTTTTCCCCAACAAAATCATCCCATCTCGAAGAGAGAAGATATCAACCCGTTCTAACAAGGAATTGTTAGTTCTTACCCAAATTAGTTGGCGAAGCCCGCCAAGGTGTATCCATTTATGACTAAGAGAATGAATAGAAGATCATTTTCAAAGAGAGAAAAAAGATGAAAAAGAATGAAAAAAATGAGAAAAAGAGAAAAATTGGAAAAATGAAAAAAAAAAAATGAAAAAAATGAAAAATGAAAAAAGATGAAAGAAAAAGAAAAAAAGGAAAAAAGATGTTGAAGTTATTGCGGAATGCTTTTTGGTTGAATGTCGAAGTTACGGAAGCCAGAAGTCAAGTCAAGTACCCATAGTTGAAGTTCAATGGGCGAAGCCCAAAAGCTTAAGTAGTAACCTCTTTACCCCTAAGTCCTTCCCGAGACGATTACAAGGGGATAGTCGGGAATTTTGAGAATCATTCCGCTTGTCTTTGTACACCCCGACCTTTAGGGTCCAGATATGGAGATTTGAACCCACATCATTTTCCAACCCATTTGTACTCGGGTTTCATCAAATCTGAGACACCATTTCCAACCACGTTATAAGCCATAGCCATTGGCCTTAGCACCACAAAACGAACCTTCAGAATGATGGTTTACCTTGCGAACCTATTTTTACCAAGCTCCACACCCCAAAGAACCACAACCTTTTGTACCAACCCTAGACACGGGATTTAACGGTACCTTACAGGCTAGAATGGGATACGACATGATACCTTAGGTGAAACCTTCGAGTGTGTACACACAATCAATATGCCAAGTTTATGCACCTTGATCGAACTACGTCGGATTTGATTTCGCTCCACGCGAATACGTAGGCAGTCCTTCAGAATAAGGGATTCAATCCACTCATCAACCAAGTTGTCATCTTGTCGGTTTCTTACGAGTCTTTACCAAGTCCAAATGAAGCCACCTTTGTTTGAGTCGGTCTTAGCACTCGATGTAGGCTAGGATAAGGATATAGGTTCGGATGAATAGTATCAAGTCTCAGAATGAGCTTTATCTAATGGTTTAGGCAAAGATGCTGAGTCACATAGATGTGGGTTTGTGTTGGGAACAGAAAATATGAAAAACCCGCTGAAAAGAAAGAAGGCGTGGAAGAAAAATAGTAAAAGCCCGCCTGAAAGAAAGAAGGCAGTGGCAAGAAATGATGAAAACTCGCCGAAAAGAAAGGAGGCGAGGAGAAGAGTGACAGAATGTTCCCAACAAGAGTGATGTGTGATGTCTAAGTGTTCTCATAAGATCAGTCTGTGTTTAGTGTCGGGCGAAGCCAACGTTGTTGCTCTGTGAGTTTAATCCACCTTGTCAATGCCAAGTGATCTTGATTCCCATGTGCCCTCGGGAGCACGCCCATATCATACGATATCTCCGTCCAAAGTCCGACGACCTTGTGATTCCCATTTACCATCTTTTGGCGCCGGAACGGCCGATTTACATTTCTACCCTCGACAAGTCCATATTTGAATTAAAGCCCGTGCACACTTACGGTTTTTTTTTTCTTTTTTGTTTTGCGGTAGCGGGCTACGCCCGCGTTGTTTACCGGTCATATAGAATGTCTGAGTTGCATTTCATGCTCACCCATCAAGGTTCAAACTTTCAAAATTTCAAAAACTTTTTGGGTCGACGACCCAGCATCCAGGTGATTCATTTCAAATTCAAAATTTGGGTCGATGACCCAGTCTTTCAAATTCAATTTTCGGGTCGATGACCCAATCATTCAAAATTTTCAAATTCAATTTTCGGGTCGATGGCCCAATTATTCAAAATTATCAAAATTCAACTTTGGTCGATGACCAGACTTCAAAATGATCCAATTTCAAGATCGATGATCCAAATGTGCTCATGTGATGATTATTCTTTGGTGCGTTTTTGTGTTTCAAATATAGCGGGATATGCTTCAATCCAAGGGGCTCTAAAGTCTTCGACTTTAGAGCCATTAAATCGGGGCTCACGAAGCCGTTGGCTTCAGAGACCATTATCAAGATGAAAAGGATGACATCCACCGAGAATTCAATTCAATTACAAGAGTATGAAATGGAAGAATTCCTTAGCCGAAAGCAATGATGAAAGCGTGACGGCAACCTCCTCGGAAAGTCCCGTCCCATTTAGACAAGTGCCAGCGGATGATAAATCTTGGGCCAATGTCAGATGATGAATTTTGGACATACGCCAGCAGATGATAAACTTTGGGCATGTGTCAGCAGTTGCCGAACTACGACGCGGGTTTGATTCCGTCAGAAACGGATACGTAGGCGCCTAAGGATAAGGCTCAACCCACCTTTTATGCAATTCATGGGTCGATGACCAACAATGATAATTCGACGCAATGAAGCAAGAGTTAATCCCCAACGAAGTTTCGGTATGATCTCTTCTTATGGGTGTAGAGCTTATATACGCAAGTCTAATGGACTATAAACGACCCGAAGAATCCTCGGTCGAAAGGGACTGGGGTATACTTTGACTTTTGCCTTGTCCAAGCCTCGGTCAAAGTGGGGGCTCTATAGATACCCGTATCCGTCGATATTGGAATTTATAGAGAACCCGACAAACACCCGATGATGATAGGACACATGTATTTCTTTAGTTGTCATTGTCATTATTTGGAGCTCGTTTCACGAGGTAGAATGGGCGTAAATCGATGAAGTATTCTATTAATTTAAATGATATTTAAATTAACGTTTTTAGTGAATTCATTCTGTTAATTTAAATGATATTTAAATTAATGTTTTTAGTGGGTTCATTTTGTTATTTTAAATGATATTTAAAATTAATGTGTTTTTTGAGTGAATTCATTTTTATTTAGTTTAAATGATATTTAAATTAAAGCTTTATTTTGAATTTATTTTCTTAAGTTTATTTTTATTGAAAATAAAATAAATATTTGATTTGAAAAATAATTTTATAAGTATATTTGATTTGAAAAGTCATTTATTTCAATTTGTTAATTGATTTGAAAAATCGTTTTTTAAAAGCGAAGAACTCGTTTTGCATCGTGTGTTTTGAGCTCGATTTTTGCTCGGTTTTTAAGCCCGTTTCCTTTGCGAATTGGCACGAATCTCGAGTACACTAACCCACCTATACCAATACCCATCAACCCATGTTCGAACCCCCTCACAAGCAGCCCAAATTCTCGTTCAAAACCAACCCCAAGCAGCCCGCATAAAACCGCAAACAGCCCCTGTTTTGCGAGCCAATTCCCGAGCCCAAACCCGCTCCAAACACTACCAAGACCCGTACCCATTAACCCTAACCCATACCTAGTATCCTACCCATATTATCCTAGCTTGATCACCAAGAAATCCCCCAAAACGAACCCTAGAAACCCCTCCCAAAGCTGCTGGACAGCAGCTATTTCCAGCTAGCCCGATTGCTCCTTACTCCCTTAAACCCTATTTTAAACCCTTATAAATACCACCCCTTCACCATACAATCATTCCTCTAAGTTCTCCATACATCCAACCATCACCCACAAGCTTTAAACCTCAGAAACAAACCCTAAACATCCTCCAAAAACCCTAAACAAAACCGACACACAAACTGAAACTGTTTGTGTGTCTCCTTCGAAAACCCTTTCGTTCCTCCATCAAATCACCATAAAAATTCGAGTTTCTTGTTCCTAATTAACCACATAACATCCATATACATATTAGATAAAGATTTACGAGCCGAATTGCCCTTGAGAGTACACGAAATCCCTCGAAAAACAGAGTGAAATAACACTCTGTTTTCGCGGTTTCTTCTTGTCTGTCCAGTTCTGTTTGTGCTCGTTTTTCGTGCCCATTAACCCAAATCGAGCAGGGGTTGCTTTAAGATCCTTGTTCTCCTCTCTTTCTAGTTTCCAAAACATCTTTCGAATCGAATTTTCGTCGTGAAACGAGGGAGATATCACTGTTTTAAAATCGCTGTCCAGAAACTTTCCAAAACGCGTGTTTGCTTTATTCTTCGTCGACGACGGCCTCTCGAGATAAAATCTACCATCGATTACGACCCAAGACGGTGTCAACGATACATGTAGGTTGAGGGTGCATCAAATCCCCTTCTCTTCTCTCTTTTTATTTCGTTTTTTTATGCCTTTTTTTATTGTCTTTTTTGTTTGTTTTTTCGCTTGTTTATCGATTGTTTTAAATTAACTATGAAACTAGTTAGTCCGAGTATGAGTTAAAGTACCACCACGAACACCCGCGTTGACTTGAGATGGGAAAAGAAACCGCTACTTCTGTCGGTCGTACACCCCCGTCTCATTTACATATCCTCGTGTTCAAGGTAGGGCATAAATAAAACGAGTTGTCTAACTTTCATCGCTTTCGACCCCTTTACTGTTTCGGCCAAATCGACATACCCTAGGACCCGTTGCATGTTAGTTTAACCTCTGGTTGTTAACCTATGACATATTTAGATGACTTTAATTTAATTTAATAACCTAATTAGACACGATAGGTGGCTTCGACGTAAGTTATAAAATCAATCGACGATTCTGTAATTAATTGAATGCATCTCTCTCTTTCACCTAATTTCTCGCTAGTATAAGAGTGCGTGATTAGCACCTTCTTATTGACACTCGATGAGTTAAATTAATTAGCGAATTTGACCTAATTAGACCCTTTAGGCCGTGTAGAATGCACCCTCATGCGACAATCAATCAACATCGTTTTTAACTCGTTTTCTAACTTGTTTCCTATCCCTTTTCGCAATCATTCGATCTAACCAATGAATCTAACTTAGGAACTAGGTTGACCTTGTCTTGGCCGTTGGTTTGGGCCATGAGGTGGCCGTTTTCTTTACCTTTCTCGTTTTGTTTTTATACCGTTTGTTTTCTCGTTGTTTCATTGTTTGTAATTTATCGTTGGTTTATCGAGTTGTAATCTTTCAAGTTTGTTTTCTTTTATCGAGTCAAATGATTTCTAAAAACCTTAGTCTTGTTTGGTTAGACGGTTGTTCCCCAATGTTTGTAGAAGCGTAGTAAACCGCATGTTGTCTAAAGCAACATGGCCCGGTTTATGCTAATGCATGCTTTGGTGCGTAGCCCTATGTCTAATTCGATGAGATTAAGCGCGAGCACGCATTACGAGGAGTGACCCAAGGCCGTGGGTCATGTGAGCCGTGGGCCACCCCTCATGTGCACGGTTTTCAAGGCCAAACGGCCGTGTGTGTCGTCGTGTATTGTTTTGTATGTAGCGTTGTATTTAGATCGAGTTGTATCTTTAATTTATCGTTGCGTCGGCATGAAATGCCTGGTTTGTAATAGGTAGATCCCAACGGCTCCCCCATTCCCCCTAAGCCTTGTTTGCTTTCGTTTATATGTTGCTTAGATCAATCAACCCACATGCTAAATTACAACTTTGACAAAGTTAGTTTAGTTGCATCTAAAACGACATAGAAATTGTTGTCACATGATAGGGTTAAAACAACGTTTGCATATCATACATCGTACGTAGCTATGACCTTGTTTGAAATCCGACACTTGACTTAGTAGAGGCCGTTATCGACGGGCGGGGTTGGGTGTCCTTACGGGCTTCCCAACACGTACCCTCACCCCTTACTCAAGATCTATGGTTTGTGGATCCGTCTAAATACCATTGGATTACGAGAGTCATTCAAATCGAGTGATATAGGGTACAAGTCTTTATCTTTAATCACTCGTAGTCGATTGGCTTTATGCTTTTCGATGAAAGGTGTAAAGTTGACTTGAACGGTTCCAAGTTCCCAAAAAACTTGGTGGCGACTCTAATATGTCTTAATTCGATTCGAAAGAACCTCGAGTCGATTATGCCGGTGTGGATCCCTCGGACGCAGTTCCCGAGGGCCTTGTCCACACATATTAGGTATCCGGATCCATAGAGATAGATCCAAGAGGATATTGGCACTAAGTCAGGAGTCTTATGTTGATAAGATTCTTCGACGGTTCAGCATGGACAAATCCAAAAGGGGTTTGGTACCTATGGTAACTGGGACGATATTGAGCAAGACTCAATCTCCCTCCGAACCCCATGATGTTGAACGCATGAAGATGATCCCTTATGCTTCTGTTGTTGGATCAATCATGTACGCCATAATATGCACACGTCCTGATGTCTCGTATACCTTGAGCATGACGAGTAGATATCAAGGAAATCCAGGTGAGAGTCACTGGATTGCCGTCAAGAACATCCTTAAGTACTTGAGAAGGACTAAGGATAATATCTTAGTGTTTGGAGGAGACACCGAACTCCGTGTTAATGGATACACGGACTCGAGTTTTCAAACGGATAGAGATGACATGAAATCACAAGCTGGTTTCGTTTTCATGCTCAATGGTGGTGCCGTTAGCTGGAGAAGCTTCAAGGAAGCTGTAACCGCGGATTCAACAACGGAGGTTGAGTACATTGCAGCATCGGAAGCTGCCAAGGAAGCTGTTTGGATTAGGCAATTCACGGAAGGTCTAAAAGTAGTACCTACTGCCAATGATCCCATCACTCTCTATTGTGGTAATAGTGGGACGATCTTCCAAGCTAAGGAGCCAAAGTCTAGTAATAGATATAGACATGTACTTAGAAAATATCATGTAATTAGATATTTCATTGAAAGAAAGGAAATTGCGATTTGTAAGGTTGGGACGGATGACAACATAGCCGATCCGCTCACCAAGCCTTTATCGTAGGCTAAGCATGATGGACATGTTGCGTCCATGGGACTTAAACGTGTACCAAGTTTATGTTAGATTTTGAAATGAAATAAAAGTGTTGTTTTTGTTCATGTTCATAATCGAATTTGTCTTTTATCTTTTCTTTATACATTGTTACATCCAAACGGGTTGTGGTGACAATTGAACCCCGTTAAAGTGAACGTGGATTAACATTGTTTTTGCCCATAGTCACTTGTATGAGGTGACGTCTCGAAGTGACTAGAGTGTGATGCGATTGATGGCAAGTTCAAGTGCCATACAGTCAGGTGAGATGACTAGTCGATCACATAGGCAGACTGTTAGGAACATTTTGTCGGGCCTTATGACCGCTTATAGAGTTACGCAAATTTATATAGCCTGGTCGTGGCGAGAGCTACTATAGTATTCAAATGAGTCGATTCTTTTGACTAAAGACTATTCGCCTAAGATGGCACAGTTTCAGATTAACTTTGATTTGTGTTACTACGACCTTCGTAAATGGGGTCAAATGGGCACATTTTGGGTTATGATGGCTGTGGCTAGTCGAAGGGAATGAGTGCGATAGGAATTGTCCACCCCTAGTCAGGGTTATAACAATATCTCAGAGCCACTCGAGGAGTAATGAACTGGAAATGCGTGGCCACGCTCGGAATGAATCCATGGTGGATAAATCTAGTCAATCAGTTATTCTTCAGATCGAGGAAACCACTCTCGATATGATCACTTGCAAGTACGACCTGAAAGACACCTTGCATTGAGTGGGAGATAGTAATAGGACAAGAGAATTGGTGACGCACACTTGTCGATGACAAGTGGGAGATTGTTGAAATATGTGTCCTCCGACAATAATGCGATCACAACTATTGATCATGATGATCACATGTTTAAGTCTCATTTTAAAGAATATAATTGGGAAGTATTTTTACTGTCAACTGATCCACACATATCGGTAATGATTGGCTGACTAGAGTTTGACATTACGTCGTGCGACGGTGGTGATCTTGATCCCTAGGTCATACCTAAAGGATAATAATCTGAATTGATCATTTAATTAATCGTATAACGTTACGAGTTAATTAAATTACTTGAAAATTGACGGACGATTTTGGAAGTAAAATTTACGTATCTCATTATAATCTGATTAAATAAGATACGGTCTAAGTGATCGAATTGTTTTATTACTTTGATGAAATTACTGTTTAACGAAACAATTGAAATTGAATGAATAAATTATTATAAATACAAGATGTTGTAATTTATAATTGGTAAATTCTTTTGGTACAAGTAATTGTGAATTACTATGTCAATTTTGTATATGACGTATTTTTATTAATGCGTTGATTTTTAATATGTTAAAAATACATAACAATTTTACATGACATGTAACATGTGACAAATTGACAAATTGACAAAGATAAAATGGAATCCATTTTATCTCTATTTGGACCGAAATATTGGGTGGTATTAACATATATATATTATGTTGATTGAGTTAGTGGTAAGCATAATGATGTTAGCCTAATACTAGCCATGCATACCTACACAATCTTGTGAAGACCACATTGTGCATGCATTGGCCACTCTCTCCCTCCCATACGCGGTTTTTCCACCCTCCATGCAAAGAGTTTTTTGTCTTATTTTTTTGCATATAGACTACTCTTGGAAAATTATTATTCATTCACTCATTTTTGCATCTAAAAACAAGAGTTTTAGAAAGATAAAATCTTCCTCTATTCTTCCTCCTCTTAACCGAAATAAGAGAACATAAATAAAGATTTTGGGTCAATTTTATTTAAAAGATTAATGTTATTCTAGTATTAATAATATTAATTTTATTAAGAGTATATCTTGGGTATTATTCCTTGGGAGGGATACTATACTTGTATCCTTTGTTCATCCATTTAAGGAGAGCTCGAGAACAAGAGAGTAGGAGAACTCTCTTGTGCCCTTTGATCCGAAAATCAATGTAAGAATGAAGATTTCTTCTTTATTTCACTTATAGTTTGCATGCATATGATCACCCTTTTAATTTATGACTAAATTAAATCATAGCATATATGAATATGTTGAGTAAAGAGATCTATTTTTCTAACATGTTCACTCCATCAATCAAACATATTTATATTTCTCAACAAACAACTAGTTAGTGGTTAAGTCGAGGTCGATCCACGGGACGGTGTGCTTTGGGTTCTAAGTCTATCTATCTCAATTTATGCTAGTGTCACAATAGATTTGGGTTGGAGTTGGTGAGTCTAAACTAATAGAAGCAATAAAGTAAAACAAGCAATAAATTAAGAGATGTAAACAGTTAATAAAGATACTAGGATGTCATGGGATCATAAGGGAATCATGGTAAGATAGCATAAATGAGTTATGTGGAAGCAAGCAATTTATTATTGTTGGAATTAAGTTAGTTTATGTCATATAATTCATAAGAAGATTTGGGTCCCGGAGCCGGGTCATTTGTGACTTTACAACACCTACAAGTCGACTTAATTCTTCCTATTAAACTACATGCATGATAAACCAAATCCTAGGGAAACTTACGTCTCGGAGCCGAGTCGGTTAAGACTTTACAACACCTACAAGTTGACTTGGGTTTTCCCTATTCAACCCTATGCATGGTTTAATAAGGCTTGAGTTGGTTTATATCTTACAAGCCTCATTGAAAATATAAGAGATGGGTAAAAAATGCAAGGTTTCATAGTCTAACATTTCATCAAACAGGACATGTGCATAGGTTGAAGAACAATAAGCAAGCATTCATATGAACTCATTAAGCATAAATTTATCCCATGATTAACTCCCCTAATCCCCCACTATTCCTAGTTAAGTAACTACTCACTTATTATCATGAAAAACATGTCATCAATGGTGTCAATCATCACAACAAGTATAAACATGATAAAAGAGTGAAGAAATAAGTAATAAAGAGTAAAGAGTAAAGGAATTATATCAAACTTAAGATGAATAATTGGAAAGGAAAGAATAATAGAAGAAAACTTGATTGATTGATGAAGAGTTGTCAATTCTCCAATAATAACCTAATAATCTTCAATTACCACCCAATTATAAACTTGAACAATAATTAAGGAAAGATTAATGTGGAATGATTGAGATTAGTTATTCTAATCTACTCCGAATCTAATCTAAGGAAGGTTTGCCTCCACTAAGAGGGCTTGATTTAATCTAAGAAAACTTGGTTCTAATCTAGGTAATACAATGAAGTATATATAGTGGTACATCATTAGGTTAAGCAAGGGTAGATTAGTAAATAACAATGCTTAAGTGTTGAATAGAGCTTTGCATGTCCCGAGGGAAATGCGCGGATCATGTAGCAACTCCCAAGGAAATCCGCGCGGATTGGCTTGAAGCACGGCTTGTCTGTGAGGGGATCTGCTCGGACTGGGCATCGGGACGCCCGAATTCTCAGCTTGGTTTTGGGACGCTCGGATCCTTGGACAGGGTTCCATCTCCTTGCTTTTAAGCTTATGATCCTTCTATATACTCTTTATTCCTACATCCTTGGTCATCATTTTTGCCTCCTTTTCATACTAGTCCATCCAAGATCGTCAACAAGCTTTCGAATATGCGCGAGAGACGGGAATTCCACCTCATTATCTTCTTTCCTACAAGACATATACAATGCAATTGGAAAGCAAAATAGAAAGGAATTGACGGATAAAATGGTCATGAAATGCTATAATAGTATTCAAAATGGGTTCAATTAGGGGACTAAATGTGCGCAATTAAGAGTCACATCAAAAATATATTAAAACTAAGTAGGATTAACCTACCTTTTAGCAAGCTCCATAAGCAATCCAAATCCAATAATAATACCGCTTCATAAAACCGTCACCTAATTAAAGTAATTAAATTTATTTAATTACTAACTAATCTAATTAAATTAAATACGGATTCGATTAAATAAAACCGTCTTAAAACTATTAAAAACCCCCACTCACGCCTGGCCCGACAACCATCATGTCCCGCTGCCCTTGTGGACCACCAAAGAGCCGGCCATGGTGGTCCACGGCCAGCCCACAATAACAATGGTTCACCTCCCCTCATGACGACAACAACACACAAACACTAGCACACGACCACCAAACCCGCACCACATGAACCACACCCACCGTGGCCACCACGCTAAGCCACGCCGACCTCACCAACACCCCCACCTTTTCCCTAACCTTAGTCGACACCATCCCTCACCGACCACCACCATCAACACCACGACACTATCAACAACAAGGACAATAACAACAACCC
>NW_027413649.1:0-17438 GCF_048544455.1 Silene latifolia | reverse complement strand
CGCATTGTATGATCTTTCCAATCTCCTTTTTCCTCTTTATGTTAATGACTATGTGGCTTTATTTTGATTGATGCGGTACAACAATGTGAACTTAGGACTTGCATTTAGTTTATATGTCATATTAGTTGGTAGAATCATTTGCATTAGGATGTTTATATGCTAGTTGCATCATGGCATGTAGTCTGCATGTTAGAAAAATTTTGCGAAACCGTCTACTTGGGAAGCTTGACAAGTGTATATAGGCCCTAGTAGATGCTTTTTATTCTTAAGACTTTGCTTGTTAGAATACTTGTAAAACACCCTAGGATGTGTCATGCTAGTATCCTTTAACCCATGAATTAAGGCCTAGTCAAGAGTACCTTGTGGTGTGATAACTCCTTGGCTACCGTTTATTCCAAGGCGACCCTTGAAACCATGCATCCATCCATCATCCATGATTCTACTACATTTTTGTCATCAAAGGGAATGGGCACAAAAAGAAATCAATTTGAGTTCAATGAAAAGAAAGTGAAAGAAAGCTCGCAAAAATGCATCAAATGAAAAGAGGAGCAAAAATAGACTCCTATGCTTCAAATATAAGGCACCCTCACTACATATGGGGTGACTTTGAAAATGTTCAAAAGAAATACAAAGAAAAGTTGAAAGTTGTCAAGTGTTGAATTGCCAAAAATAAAAAAGAAATGGCAAAAGAAAGTGTTCTCAAATGTTATTTGCCACAAGAAATTGGGGGGAAAAACAAAAACAAAAGCAAACTCCCAAAATGAAACTCAAATATCTATCGATCCCTTTATCCATCGTATCCATTTTTGTGCATGGTAGAGTGGGGACGACCCTTCTTCTTGTCTAGGCAAGAGGGGGAATTTCGCGATCCTCCAGTGTTTCTAACACCATAAGGAGTCTATTCTTGACAAAAGCATTTAACGATTGAGGACAAAGGTACCCTAGCTTGACACAACTTGGAGGTGATTTATTGGTATCCTTCTAGGCTTAGTAGTTTGAAGAAATTGCATCTATGAAGGAATGTGTACCCTTGAGTTGCTTTCCTTGTAGATAATTTCCGCCACTTAGATGAGGAAAGTGGCTATTCCTTTTGTAGATGCATCCATTACTTGTTTTGTGTGCTTTAATGCTTGGATGTGTCGCCATTTTGGTAAGACCCACCTTGCCTTGCTAGAAGGCAACCTACCTCATGGTTGTCTTGTTGTGAGTTGAAGGGGTGGAGTGAGACCCGCTAATTGTCTCACATCGGCTATATTAGTAGGTTAGTTTAAATAAAGGTCTAGTTTTTGTCACCTCTTTACTCGGGACGAGTAAAGGTTCGGTTTGGGGATATTTGATGTGAAGATTATTTGCGCACATTTAGTCCCCTAATTGAGCCTATTTTGCATACTATTATAACATTCTTTGGCCATTTTATCCGTCAAAACCTTCCTATTTGCTTTTCTATCGCATTTCATATGTTTTGTAGAAAAGGAGATAATAAGGCAGAAATTCCCGTCTTTCGTGCATAGTTGGAAGCTATTTGACGATATTTGATGGACTAGTATGAAGAGGAAGCAAGAACTAAAGACCAAGTCTACAAGAATAAAAAGAAAGCAAAGAAAAAGAACTCTGTCACAGAAGACGACTAGATTCCCACGAAGACGCCCGTCTTGCAGTGACAACCCATGCGTCCCAGCAACAAAGACGCCCGGATTCCTCCAAAGAATCCGAGCGGATTACCACGAAGACGCCTGTGCTCCACCTCAACAATCCGCCCGTCTTCCTCCTCGGACGCCCGGATTATCCTGCAGCAACCTTCGTCTTCTTCTTACTCCGTGAAAGATGCCCATCCTTCTAAAAAGACTAGCGTTTCCCTACTCTAAACTAAAAAGTGTAATTACTAATTTAGCCTTAGTTAACCTAATGAATCCCTACTATAAATACCCCATCTGTAGTAATCAATGGGAGATCCCTTTTAGGAGGAAAAATCCTTCTTTAGATTAGATTAGGAGTAGATTAGAATAGATTACTCTTTAATCTTTCCACAAATCTCACATTAATCTCTCCTTAAATTATTGTTCAAGTTTGTTACTTTTGGGTAATTGAAGATTATTGGGTTATTATTGAAGGATTGACAACCCTTCATCAATCAATCAAGTTTCTTCTATTATTCTTTGCTTTATTATTTGGATCATCTCAAGTTTGGTATAATTCCTTTACTCTTTAATCTTTATTTTTCATTTCTTCATTCTATTATCATGTTTATACTTGTTGTGATGATTGACACCATTAATGACATGTTTCCCATGATAATGAGTGAGTAGTTTCTTAGCTAGGATTAGTGGGTAATTAAGGGAAACCAACATGGGATTGATTAATGCTTAATCTAATATGTTTTCATAATCAAATTGCTTGCTTGTT
Organism: Silene latifolia; assembly: GCF_048544455.1. Classification (NCBI taxonomy): domain Eukaryota; kingdom Viridiplantae; phylum Streptophyta; class Magnoliopsida; order Caryophyllales; family Caryophyllaceae; genus Silene; species Silene latifolia. The sequence continues at coordinate 15,035 of NW_027413649.1, read as the reverse complement.
GTGATGTCAACTTTATGCACATGTTATGTTTGATGAAATGCTAAGCCTATGAATCCTTGTATTTACAACCATCTCTTATCTACTCAACATGACTTGTAAGATATAAACCAACTCGAGTCTTGTTAGACCATGCATAGAAGTTGAATAGGAGGAAAGTAAGTCGACTTGTAGGTGTTGTACAATCTAATCGATTCGGCTCCGGGACCCAACCCTTCCTATGAACCGTAAGACATAAACCAACTCGGTTCCTTCACAACATTAATTGCTTGCAACTTTGTAAACATGTTTATATGATCAACACCATGAATCCCCTATGACCCCATGATATCCTAGCACTTTTAGCCATTTGTTTACATCCTTCCTTTTATTGCTTGATTTACTTTATTGTTTGCATTAGTCTAGACACAACTACAAACCCCATCAATTGTGACACTAGCATAAATTGAGATAGATAGACTTAGAACCCAAAGCACACTGTCCCATGGATCGACCTCGACTTACCACTAACTAGTTGTATGTTGAGTATTATAAATGTGTTTGGTTGGATGTGACCCGACGACATCGCACCACGTCATGTTCCCACTTTTGAAAATCCAAAATGACAATTTTAGTTTCATGCATTGCATCTTGTGTGCATGAACTACTCCAACTTTAGGACATTAGAAATAGTGTCTAACTTGGTTTGGGGAAGTACATGCATACGCAACGGGAGGTAATCTAAATTACGCTCTCCGTCATAAACAAAAAAACCATGCATCATGTAGTGTAGATTAGTGTAGCTTGCATTTAGAGTAGAATTCATGCATCATGCTTGCATGATTTCCCATCATTTTGGCCATTGAGGACAATGCCCATATTAGTGTGAGGATGGGGAATTCTAACTTAACTTTTATTCAAAAATCCAAAAAAAAATTGAAAAATTTCGAAAAACCATAAAAATTTGAAAAATTGAAAAACCAAAAACAAGTTCATTTCCTTTATAGTATAGTCATGTATATATTGTTGTATATATTGTGTTTGTTTTATTCTTGTTCACATTGATCGACTACGCCACATCCGAGACATGAGGATATTGAAGACCGTATGGTATGATCTTTCCAATCTCCTTTTTCCTCTTTATGTTAATGACTATGTGGCTTTATTTTGATTGATGCGGTATAACAATGTGAAATTAGGACTTGCATTTAGTTTATATGACATATTAGTTGGTAGAATCATTTGCATTAGGATGTTTATATGCTAGTTGCATCATGGCATGTAGTTGCATGTTAGAAAAAATTTGTGAAACCGTCTATTTGGGAAGCTTGACAAGTGTATATAGGCCCTAGTAGATGCTTTTTCTTCTTAAGACTTTGCTTGTTAGAATACTTGTAAAACACCCTAGGATGTGTCATGCTAGTATCCTTTGACCCATGGATTAAGGCCTAGTCAAGAGTACCTTGTGGTGTGATAACTCCTTGGCTACCGTTTATTCCAAGGTGACCCTTAAAACCATGCATCCATCCATCATCCATGTTCTACCACATTTTTTGTCATCAAAGGGAATGGGCACAAAAAGAAATCAATTTGAGTTCAATGAAATGAAAAGTGAAAGAAAGTTTGCAAAATGCGTCAAATGAAAAGAGGAGCAAAAATAGAACTCTTAAAGCTTCAAATATAAGCCACCCTCACTACATATGGGGTGACTTTGAAAATGTTCAAAAGAAATGCAAAGAAAAGTTGAAAGTTGTCAAGTGTTGAATTGCCAAAAATCAAAAAGAAATGGCAAAAGAAAGTGTTCTCAAATGTTATTTGCCACAAGAAATTGGGGGGAAAAACAAAAACAAAAGCAAACTCCCAAAATGAAACTCAAATATCTATCTGTAACACCCCGGTTTATGAAGGAGCCTTTACCAAGACATTCTCTAATAAACCGGACTGTTACCATCTCGGTTTCCCGAGGTAGTGAATAACAAATTAAATTCCAAGGCAAAATTATATAATTACTTTAACTTAATTATTACAAAAAATCTCTTTTCAATCAAATTACAAAGAACTAACATAAATAAAAGTGAAAGTCTTCTAGATGATGATCTAGCTACTAAATCTTCTGATCCAGTGTCTCACGCCCACCAAGCTCCCGTCCTATCTCTTAAACCTGTCAAGCCTGCTCGCCAATATTTGGGTCATCACAGGTGTTCACGAATACACAGGGTCAACCACGAGGTTGAGTAGAGAAAACAATAAAACAACAAAATATGATATGCATGCTCCTCCGTCACCTCCATCTCCATCTCAACTCATATCTCATATCTCATACCCCGACAACCCAAATGCATACCGATCCCCTTAGAGACTATATATATCAACCGTAGCCGATCCGCCACTCGCAGCTGAGGACACCAGTGGCAAGTCCGCAACCCGCTGGCCTTATCACAACTCACATCGTATCTCAACATCGTCACTCCTACACCATCCTCCAACTCCAATGCATATGAAATGCTCAACATAAATTAATGCAACACAATATATATATATATATATATATATATATATATATATATATATATATATATATATAATATATATATAAATCATCAACCGATAAATCATAAAATCATGCCGGTTACCCGATGTTGTGATATCATATTCAATACGATTAATTCAGTCAATCACCTTCCCATATATGAGTCATAACGTAAATCAACAACCACGAATCAAGTCAACACAATTAAACAACAACGATAATAAGTCAAGTATATTTCCATACCTCCAAGTGCCAGCAAATCCAATTAAGCAGTTCAAGCAGTCCAGAAAATAAAGCAACGAATCTGATTATCGATCCTTCACGAATCCGTCACCTTTTTCCGCCACCACACAGCCACCATGGCCACCTACGGTCGTCGACAATTGCCCCTAGCTCTTTCTTGCTGCGCCGCCAACACCCCAAGCTCACTCTCTCTGTCTCGTTTTGCGTGAAAACTGGTGTTTGGTGTTGGTGAAGAAAGGAGGCGGGTTGAGGGAGTAAGGAATGAGGGAGGCGGGTTGGTTAGGGTATTATTAGGGTTAGGGTTAGGGTTTAGTTGGGCTTAGGGTTAAATGGGCTGAACAGTTAATGGGCCAACTCAGATGGGTTAGCTCATAATTCGAATTCTTATAAACCCGACACAATTAACTTATATCGATACAACGCGGGTTAAGTAAAATAACTTAACGAAATTATCGACTCAATATTAACTCGACTTAATTAGTAATATAATATGTATAAATATATAATAATATCCGTTTAATTGGTTATATAAAAATACGGGGTATTACAGTCTTCCCCCCTTAAAATGAACTTCGTCCCGAAGTTCGCTCCCACACTCAAACGTCAGAAGGGTATTGTATATCGTACATACGGACGTCACGCATTTCTAACACGGTCAACACACACTTTTGACACATCAATTAAACATAACAAACACGAAATATTACATTCTGCCCTCCTAAAAATAAACTTCGTCCCGAAGTTTAACTCGTCTTTACTTAACCCAACTAACTACAACTAATAACTACCTGGGAACACAATTGTATAACAACCAAATAATCACTTGAGAACACCGTCCTTTTCCATCTAAATTCCGATCTCAAACTCAAATAACTCAATCACCGTGGTCACACTGGACCGTAAACATAACTCCCGTAAACATAACTCAGCTCATAGGCTAACTCATAACTCATTACCAGTAGTTTAACTACACTCTCCTTTTACACATCAACCAACTAACAGACGTAGGGACAAAACATATAGAACTCATTTGCATAGGTACCCCACAACGAAACATCTACTTGATCAAAACTACCATCTACAAACAAGTGCAATATAAACATTAAGATTTTACAATCCTACCCGATTAGAAACATGGTTACGTCCTCGTAACCTCTTTTCAATTTTCATATACATATGCAACAAATCATTATCAACCACATGTGACAGGAAAGAATACATGATAAGAGATTGCGCATCAACATTAAGGTCGAAACAAGGTTTTATTAAGGAATTAACTGATTGTCAACAAGTAACATTTATTACTAGCTCATGCTTAACTTAAAAACACAGCATCAACCTAAAAGAACAACAAGAAAGGAACAAAGGTTTACACGGTTTCACAACTAAACAAATTTGATGATCACTTATAGACTATGAACGAGCGAGAGCAAAATCAACAACATACTCATAATTCATATTTTAAATTATAAGAATTGTTTGCACGATATCAATTCTGAAAACATATTTCCCAATAAAAGTAACTACATATGATCTATGACAACAACAACATCACCTTCATATCACACATATGTTTCACATTTTAGCAATCATATCCTTCAATTGTGTCTAGCAACTTAGTATACTCATTTTCAGCAAAATAAAAGATATCGTATAAATAACTTAGACATATACATTTGTCATCATATACTTGTAGCACACTAGCTATGATTAAAGATTAGCAACTTGAATAACTTCTTTGATTTGCACGATTTGAATAATTAGGCAACTCGTAGGCTCAATTAAATGTAACTATAACGACTATCATTTAAACTAATGCATATCATGTGAATCATCAAAGGGTTATCCTATTATAATTGTCAACATAGTTACCATAACAATCTTTATTATAATATAATTGATAGTGACGACTCGAGAATATAGATATGCCAATGGTTGTGTTATATCAAACAGTTTCCTTTATATCACACCCATACAATTGCAAGAATCACTTTAGCATTTTATGACAATGTAATAACGAACATATTCAATAAGAAACAACAACACTGTTTATTATCATGTTATGGGTTTAGGTTCAACTGAAATAATTTAATGAAATGAAAGTTATAAGTATAACTATAGGCACACCGACTCACCTAAAAGACATTAGAACTCAGATGACATTCTACATGTGTGAACATTTAGACATACTCATTACTACCATCCATGTGTAAACATTTAAACATAATTATTATAATTATTCATGCGTGTATATTAGAACAATCAATTAACTTTTAATGCCATCAACTTACCAAGATATGACAATATAGTTTTATATTTATATATATATCCGACCACTATGCAAATATGATGCACACCCAGAGACATTACAACATGCCAAATGTATATAAAGTATGCAAACAACTGGACTCGTATAAACATTTCACCCTCGATTAAGAATCAAATTAAGCTATCCAATTTTACTCATGCTATCATGCCAACAATGTTATCAACTAAGTTTTAATTTTATCACTTGTTAAGATATATAACTACTGAACATGCGTGCTACTATCGTCATATAAAGCATTATAAATTCACATTACTAAGGCTCATGAATTAATCAAACAACTGTATGAAACTCAACCTAGAACACACATTTACAAGTCATGTTTCACGTTGTAACTTCCAAAGATCACGAATAAATAACCGTTCGATTAAAACTTGACTCCTATTATTGTTATAAAACACGGAGAGTTAAAAAACACAGGGGAAAAAGAATTAGGTCTAAAGCACGAGAATTTCATTTTTAAAGAATTTTACAACTCAGTTGGTCCAAACAAACATGTGACAGTAATTGGTCCAAAACTTGGGTCAGTTTGCAAAATTTACCGTTTAATATAGAGACATCAAGAATTTTCATGGCTTATTAATTTGAAAACATATGTGACTCTTTTGGTCGATGGAGTTGGAATTATGTAAAAATTATTAATACAATTTAAATGAGGATTTTCACAAAATCGTTGGTCGAACATCACTGCACAGGAACTTCCTAACCACAGCTCACTAAAATATCTATTACTCCTAGTCTGTATATCCTATAAGCATGAAACCAACGCCAAACGAACACTAACTCCTAAGACTATCTCCCATAAAATTTTCATCTATAGGCAATAAACAGAAAAGAAATGGCAGTAAGGTCAATTAAAGAGTAAAATCAAACAAAATGAGTTTCAGCACTAAGTCGTTCATTTTCTATGTCCCAAACTCTTACAACCATACTATCAATACTAACTCATCCTAACTTAAATCTCACACTATGTATTTCGTAACATCTACCCCATAGAATCCTTTCGCATCTCGATCTACTCCTTACATCTAAATCACGATTGCTATGACTATAAACATGCAATTCAATAGTGTTTCTAATTACTATCACAATACTATACTAGCATGGCTTTGGGATCACATAACCGCATATTACTTAGTCATAGTAGTGCTATCAGCACATCATTCAACATCCACCTAGGTAACTATCATCGACTCGCAATTATTTTCATGCTCACGTCTAGCACAACACTTCATTGATTATTAACCTGAACTCGAAATTTTATTTCTCATTTCCACAACATTATATGATCACGTCATCATTCATACAAAATACTTACCGTAGCATTGTCCTGCAGAATGGTTAGAATATATGGGTCTCAAGGTATACATCAACTCGATTATGCAATAATCAATGTATCAATCAGTTCACACTTAGGCAACGATATATGAATTTCCTGTTCAACCTCAAGCAACTTTTCTACCCTTTCTCTCATATACACTCAGGGTTTCCGGGTCAAACTGAGAGGGCCGCTGGTTCGGTGTGAGGGGGCCCCTAACTCATACCTTACCTTAGTGTGCTCCTAACAGTTCTATCCCGGGGTTCATTTTAATTAGACACATCCTAGGTTCATTGGGCTCATTGGTTTAGGCCTGAGGATCGTTCGCTCTGATACCACTTTGTAACACCCCGGTTTATGAAGGAGCCTTTAGCAAGACATTCCCTAATAAACCGGACTGTTACCATCTCGGTTTCCCGAGGTAGTGAATAACAAATTAAACTCCAAGGCAAAATTATATAATTACTTTAACTTAATTATTACAAAAAATCTCTTTTCAATCAAATTACAAAGAACTAACATAAATAAAAGTGAAAGTCTTCTAGATGATGATCTAGCTACTAAATCTTCTGATCCAGTGTCTCACGCCCACCAAGCTCCCGTCCTATCTCTTAAACCTCACAAGTCTCGCGCCAATATTTGGGTCATCACAAAAAATTCACGAATACACAGGGTCAACCACGAGGTTGAGTAGGGAAAACAATAAAACAACAAAATATGATATGCATGCTCCTCCGTCACCTCCATCTCCATCTCAACTCATATCTCATATCTCATACCCCGGACAACCCAGCCATACCGATCCCCGGTAGACTATATATATCGACCGTAGCCGATCTCGCAAATACAGAACAGGAGGACACCAGGGCAAGTCCTGCAGAACCCGCCCGGGCCTTATCACAACTCACATCGTATCTCAACATCGTCACTCCTACACCATCCTCCAACTCCAATGCATATGAAATGCTCAATGTAAATTAATGCAACACAATATATATATATATATATATATATATATATATATATATATATATATATATATATATATATATATATATATATATATATATATATATATATAAATCACTGAACCGATAAATCATAAAATCATGCCGGTTACCCGATGTTGTGATATCATATTCAATACGATTAATTCAGTCAATCACTTTCCCATATATGAGTCATAACGTAAATCAACAACCACGAATCAAGTCAACACAATTAAACAACAAAGATAATAAGTCAAGTGTATTTCCCTACCTCCAAGTGCCAGCAAATCCAATTAAGCAGTTCAAGCAGTCCAGAAAATAAAGCAACGAATCTGATTATCGATCCTTCACGAATCCGTCACCTTTTTCCGCCACCACACAGCCACCATGGCCACCCACGGTCGTCGACAATTGCCCCTAGCTCTTCCTTGCTGCGTCGCCAACACCCCAAGCTCACACTCTCTCTCTCACTTGTTTTGCGTGAAAGCTGGTGTTTGGTGTTGGTGAAGAAAGGAGGCGGGTTGAGGGAGTAAGGAATGAGGGAGGCGGGTTGGTTAGGGTATTATTAGGGTTAGGGTTAGGGTTTAGTTGGGCTTAGGGTTAAATGGGCTGAACAGTTAATGGGCCAACTCAGATGGGTTAGCTCATAATTCGAATTCTTATAAACCCGACACAATTAACTTATATCGATACAACGCGGGTTAAGTAAAATAACTTAACGAAATTATCGACTCAATATTAACTCGACTTAATTAGTAATATAATATGTATAAATATATAATAATATCCATTTAATTGGTTATATAAAAATACGGGGTATTACACTATCGATCCCTTTATCCATCGTATCCATTTTTGTGCATGGTAGAGTGGGGACGACCCTTCTTCTTGTCTAGGCAAGAGGGGGAATTCCGCGATCCTCCAGTGTTTCTAACACCATAAGGAGTCTATTCTTGACAAAAGCATTTAACGATTGAGGACAAAGGTACCCTAGCTTGAAACAACTTGTAGGTGATTTATTGGTATCCTTCTAGGCTTAGTAGTTTGAAGAAATTGCATCTATGAAGGAATGTGTACCCTTGAGTTGCTTTCCTTGTAGATAATTTCCGCCACTTAGATGAGGAAAGTGGCTATTCCTTTTGTAGATGCATCCATTACTTGTTTTGTGTGCTTAATGTTTGGATGTGTCGCCATTTTGGCAAGACCCACCTTGCCTTGCAAGAAGGCATCCTACCTCATGGTTGTCTTGTTGTGAGTTGAAGGGGCGGAGTGAGACCCGCTAATTGTCTCATATCGGCTATGTTATTAGGTTAGTTTATATAATGGTCCTAGTCTTTGTCACCTCTTTACTCGGGACGAGCAAAGGTTCGGTTTGGGGATATTTGATGTGACCATAATTAGAGCATATTTAGTCCCTGAATTAGCCTTGTTCCCATGCTTTTTAGTGCATATTTGGGTCATTTATTGTCTTTAGTCCTTTGTTTTGCATATTCTTTGAGGTTTTGATCCCTTGGTAGGAAAGGAGTGCAAACCTTGCATTTTCATGGGAAAATGAGGCTAAATTGATTGAATTCAATGACCAAGCATCAAGGAGAGACAAGATTTGAAGGCCTTTGTACATACTATAGTAGATGGGTAATGATGAGAAAAGATCCTTGCATCCCTGAAGAAATCTCCAAGGATTTTATGAAGAAAAAGGAAGAAAAGAAGAAGACACGAGACTGCCCAGCAATCCGTGCATCTTCCCCAGAAGACGTCCGTCTCCACCACCACAATCCGTGAGTCTTCTCTCCAAGACGCCCGAGCAAAGAAACCAGAAGACGCTCGTCTTCACCCCAAGACGCCCGGGCAGAAACCACCAAAACCGCCCGTCCCGTGCTAAAGACGCCCGAATTCTCAGGCAGACCCATTTCGTCTTCTTCAAGCTTAAAGGAAGGATGCACATCTTTTTCTAGAGACCGAAGTCTCCCTAGAGACCGGAGTCTTTCCAAAAAGACCGGCGTTTCCTTAAGTAGGGACTTAATCGTCATTTAAGCCCTTAGTTAACCCTAATTCATCCACCTAATCACCACTATAAATACCCCATTAGTCTAATTAGAAGAGCATATTCTTCTTAGCAATCTTTAGTGTAGTTAATATCAATCAAATCTCTCTTTAATCTTGTAATCAACAATTAATCAAGTTTTAATACAAGTTTTATTTCCTTAATCTCTCTCTTGTTCATCCTTTATTTTAGGTAATCAAGATTATTTGGGTTATTATTGGGAGATTGACAACCTCTCAATCAAGCATCAAGTACTTCTTTTATTCTTTGCTTTATTATTGGAATCAATAGTAGGTATAATTCTCTTAATCCCTCTTTAATTATTGTTAATCACTTTCATTTATTCATCATGTTTCACTTTGTTGGTATGATTGACAACCTTGCTAGCATGTTCAACATGATAATGAGTGAGTAGTTACTTAGCTAGCGTTAATGGGTAATTAGGGGAAACCAACATGGGGAATGATTCATGCTTAAATTAATATGCTTTCATAGTTTATTTGCTTGCTTGTTGTGATCTCAACTCATGCACATGTTATGTTTGATGAAATGTGAGCCTATGAATCCTTGCATTTTTTTACCCATCACCTATCTTTTCAATGAGACTTGTAAGACATAAACCAACTCGAGTCTCATTAGACCATGCATGTTGTTGAGTAGGGAAGACTAAGTCGACTTATAGGTGTTGTACAATCTAATCGATTCGGCTCCGGGACCCAAACTTTCCTAGGATTGTAAGATATAAACCAACTCGATCCATCACAACAATAATTGCTTGCTTATAACTTGAGAATATGTTTGTATGATCAATTCCCATGAATCCCTTATGACCCCATGACACCCTAGTACTTTTTATCAATTGTTTACATTCCTTTTAATTCATCTTGCTTGTTTACTTTCATTGCTCTTTAGTTTAGTGATCTTCTACATCAAACCCCACCATTGACACCCCTAAGACACCACTAGTTGGAATAGAAATCTCATCTCAATTCCCGTCCCTTGGGATCCGACCTTTACTTGCCTCTTTACTAATTGTAGAGTTGTTTGTGAAGTTATAAATTGTGTTTTGGTCTAGGTGCTCCTAACGACAAGTAACCAAAAGATTTAGTAAATCCCGACCACTAAGCCGGTTATATGTTGAACACCATATTTGGTCAAAAGGGATGCGAGCTTCTTTTCGTGAAAATGTGTTCCTCCATCACTTATGATTGCTCTAGGGAGTCCGAATCTTGGGAAGATTATTTTATTGAAGAGCTTAGTGACCGTTTTTGCATCATCGGTTGGGGTGGCAATTGCCTCCACCCATTTTGAGACGTAGTCTATGGCCACAAGGATATATTTGTTTCCCTTGGATGTCACGAACGGCCCTTGGTAGTCGATCCCCCAAACGTCGAAGATCTCCACCTCTAGTATGCCCCTTTGTGGCATTTCATTCCTCCAAGAGATATTCCCCGTCCTTTGACGAGCATCACAATGAAGGATGAATTCCCTTGCATCTTGGAACATCGAAGGCCAATAGAAGCCCGATTGAAGAATTTTTGCAATGGTTCTCCTTGCTCCATGGTGTCCACCGTAAGGTGATGAGTGGCATCCTTACAAGACTCCTTGAATCTCCCATTGAGGGATGAACCTCCGGTAGAGCCCATCACTACACTCCATGTACAGATTTGGGTCATCCCAAAAATACCTTCTTACTTCGAATAAGAACCTCTTTCTTTGTCAGAGTTTAAGTTTGAGGGAGTACTCTTCCAACAATATAGTTGGCATAATCGGCAAACCATGGGGTGATATGTCTCTCAAGTTGTGTTTAAATAGCCATCAAGATATCATCGGGGAAAGAGTCATTGATCGGTGTTTCTCCTTCTTCATCATGAAACCGGATCCTTGACAAGTGATCCTCTACTACATTCTCGGCTCCTTTCTTGTCTCTTATTTCCAAGTCAAATTCTTGAAGAAGCAAAATCCATCTCAACAACCTTGGTTTTGCCTCTTTTTTTATCAAGAGATGTCGAAGGGCGCGGTGATCCGAAAAGACAATCACTTTGGATCCAAGTAAGTAGGAACGGAATTTGTCCAAAGCATAGACAATGGCAGGAAGCTCTTTCTCGGTGGTATCATAGTTTACTTTGGAAGAATCAAGAGTCTTTCTTATATAGTAGATAGCATGTAGAGCTCTCCCTACCCGTTGGCCAAGAATCGCTCCAACGGCGAGTTACTATCACACATAATATCAAATCTTAGTTCCCACCTGGTGGTTGAATGATCGGTGCCGAGATTAGTGCTTCCTTGATTCTATTAAAGGCTTCAACACACTCATTAGTGAAATGGAATTGGGCATCTTTAAGTAAAAGTTGAGTGAGGGGTTTCGCGATTTTTAAGAAATCTTTTATGAAACGGCGATAGAAACCCGCGTGACCGAGAAAACTTCTCACCCCTCTAACATTCACGGGAGGTGGGAGTTTCTCTATCACCTCAACCTTAGCTTTATTGACCTCGATGCCCTTTTCTGAGATTAAATGACCCAAAACTATTCCTTCATTGACCATGAAGTGACACTTTTCCCAATTTAAAACGAGACTAACATCTTCACATTTTTGCAACACAAGAGAAAGATTATGCAAACATGAGTCAAATTCTTTTCCATAAACTATAAAATCATCCATAAAGACTTCCATTATAGTCTCTATGTAATCGGAGAAGACACTCATCATGCATCTTTGAAAAGTGGCGGGGGCATTACACAAGCCAAAAGGCATCCTCCCATATGCAAAAGTACCATAAGGGCATGTTAAGGTGGTCTTGTGTTGGTTATCCGGGTCTATAGGGATTTGAAAGAATCCCAAATACCCGTCAAGGTAGCAAAAGAACTTGTTGGAGGCTAGCCTCTCAAGCATTTGGTCAATGAATGGTAGGGGGAAATGATCCTTTCTTGTTGCGGAATTCAATTTTCGATAGTCAATACACATACGCCAACCGGTGATCTTCCTTGTGAGTATTAGCTCATTCTTTTCATTTGTCACTACCATGGTACCTCCTTTCTTAGGTATCACTTAAACGGGGCTAACCCACAAAGAATCCGATATGGGGTATATGATTCCCACATCAAGTAATTTCATAACCTCTCCTTTAACAACTTTTTGCATGTGGGGGTTTAATCTCCTTTGAGATTGAATGGTAGGTCTATGGTCCTCCTCTAGATAAATTCTATGCATACAAAAGTTGGGACTTATCCCCTTAAGGTCATCTAGACTATAACCTATAGCCTTTTCATGTTGTTTCAACACATCAAGCAATTTTCCCAATTGGTTTTCATCAAGTTTGTCATTATCAACCACGGGTTTGGTCTTAGATTCATCAAGATAAGCATATTTCAAATTTTGGGGAAGGGGTTTTAAAGTTGGGACTTGTACCTCACTTTCCTCCATTTAAGGTTCATTGAGAACTTGCTCCATTTCCATTAGACACTCCATTCTCATGGCATATTCAACTTGTTCTTCAAGCTCATCAATCTCGTCATACTCAAATTCCATGACAAATTCTTCTTGCTCTTCGGCTTGTAAGTTGTCTTCTATGATTGCTTGCTCTTGTTCTATAGGTTGATATGCTTCCACAAGGATGTTATGTACTAATTCGGATTGCTCATGAGTAAGTTCTTTGTTAGCTAGAGCGGCCTCAAGAAGATCTACCTCCAACTCCCAATGCATATTTTTGGCCTCACTTGCTTCCAAGGCTTCCAATACTTGCATATGGGTCTTTTGAAGAAAGGTATACTCAAGTGGTCCTCAACAAAACAATCTATAATATCCATCTTGCAAAATATCGAACAACTTGAAAACAATTCGAACAAACCTTGAGGAGCTTTACTTCCCCAAGGCAAAGAAAGACACAACTAATAACAATCAAAGAAAATCAAATCAAGTTAACACCGTCCCCGGCAACGGCGCCATTTTTGGTCAGCCTGCTTTGAGCTTTGATTTCGGTTACTTGTCGTTAGGAGCACCTAGACCAAAACAATATTTATAACTTCACAAACAACTCTACTATTAGTAAAGAGGCAAGTAAAGGTCGATCCCAAGGGACGGGTATTGATGTAGGATTTTCGATTGCAAGTAGCGGTGTCTAAGGGTGTCACAATTTGGGTTGAGATAAGAAGATCACTAAACTAAATAACAATTAAAGTAAACAAGCAAGATGACTAAAATGAGATGTAAACAATTGATTAAAAGCACTAGGGTTTCATGGGGTCATAGGAGATTCATGGGAATTGATCATACAAACATATTCTCAAATTATAAGCAAGCAATTATTGTTGTGATAAGATCGAGTTGGTTTATATCTTACAATCCTAGGAAGGTTTGGGTCCCGGAGCCGAATCGATTAGATTTTACAACACCTACAAGTCGACTTAATCCTCCCTACTCAACTATATGCATAGTCTAATGAGACTCGAGTTGGTTTATGTCTTACAAGTCTTATTGAAAATGTAAGTGATGGGTAAAAAATGCAACGATTCATAGGCTCACATTTCATCAAACATAACATGTACAAAAGTTAGATCACAACAAGCAAGCAAATAAATTATGGAAACATATTAAATTAAGCATGAATCATCCCCCATGTTGGTTTCCCCAAATTACCCATTAACCCTAGTTAAGGAAACTACTCACTCATTATTAAGTTTAACATATTAAAAAGGTTGTCAATCATATTAACAAAGCAAAACATGATGAATAAATGAAGATGATTAACAATAATTAATAAGGGACTAAGAGAGTTATACCTAATAATGATTCCAAAATAATAATGCAAAGAATAAAAGAAGTACTTGATGATTGATGGAAGGTTGTCAATCTCCCATCAATTACCCAAAATAAAAGATGAACAAAAGAGAAATTAAGGAAATGAGATTTGTATTAATATTTGATTAGAAGTTGATTACAAGATTAAGGAGAGATTAGAATGATATAAACTACTCTAAAAGATTGATAAGAAGAGCATGATAACCTAATTAGACTAATGGGGTATTTATAGTGGGGATTAGGTGCACATATTAGGGTTACTAAGGGCTTAAATGACGATTAAGTCCTTGAGGAATCGCTCCTCTCAAGAAAAGATGCGGGTCTCCTTTTAGCTAGTCTTCCAAAAATATGCGCATCTTCAATGGAGGAAAGAAGAGAACGTGTCCTCCTTCGAGTAGAATCCGAGCGTCCAAGGGCTCGGACGGGCGGATTGGGAGCACGATCAAGCGCTGGGTGGCTTCGAAAGCGCCCGGGAAGTCAGCTGGATTCGGCGCCCCGATGGTCGGGACGAGCGATTCTTTGTCACCCATTTCTTCCTTTCTTTCTTCTCCCAACAATCCTCCGGGATTTTGTCGGGGATGCAAGGATCTTCTTCATCATTGCCCATCTACTACATTATTCACAAAGGCCTTCTAGTCTTGTCTTCTCTTTGATGCTTGATCATTAGATTCGATCAATTTAGCTCTATTTTGCCATAAAAATGCAAGGTTTGCACTTCTCTCCTACCAAGGAAACAAAACCTCAAAGAATATGCAAAACAAAGGACTACATATAGTAAATGACCCAAATATGCACTAAAAACCATAGGAA
>NW_027413648.1:0-17456 GCF_048544455.1 Silene latifolia | reverse complement strand
TGATTCTTTGATCTCACAATTCTTGTGGGGTGGTTGCCGTTCAGAAAGGAATATTCATTGGTGCAGTAAACTCTTTATTAGCTGCCCCAAGTCCATGGGGGCCTGGGTATATGTAATATAAATTGTCTAAACCAGAGTTTATTGGCCAAGATAGGATGGAAGATTGTTAACAAACCACTGTCTCTAATCAGTCGTGTTCTTGGCCGTAAACATATGGTCACTAAAGCAACTATCATGGCTGCGGATTTTCATAAGCAAGGATCCTTTTCTAGGGGGGCATGCAGCATTAGATGGGGTGCGGAATTACTAAAGGACAGTTTGGCATGGGAGGTAGGATGCTCATCTACTCTTGATATATGGAGAGATAATTGGATCCATAGTTGCTCACTTGCTCAACTAACCAATTTGAGTAATGATGAGATTCTGTCCAAACCTCGTCTTCAAGTTTCGACACTCCAACATTCTAATAGGAACTGGAATTCTAATATGATCAGAAATATTTGTGGTGCAGAGGCCTTACCTTTCATATTATCCATTTCTACTCCTTGTGTTAATGATGCAGACAAACTCTATTGGAAACTAACGGGTAACGGCCGATATTCTATTAAAAGTGCTTATCCAATTAGCTTATCCAAACTTTGGGATTTGAGAGCTACGATCAAGGATAAATCTCGTTTATCTACACCATCGAAAGACTTTTGCAAAAAGGATTTATGGTCCTTGCCTATCCATAACAAATGGAAGATTTTCTTATGGAAGATTTACTCTAATTCTTTACCTTGTGGTAAAGAAGCTTTGCAGCGTGACCTCCCATGGAATTTCCATTGCTCGACTTCCAATTCTGACCCACCATGTACTGAATCTTTGTGTTATATTTTTCGTGATTGCCCTTTTGCAGCCCGACTTTGGTTTGCATCTCCACTGGGTATTCGAAGTCACTTTGGAGAATCAATTTCTATTCAGCATTAGATTATTAATTGGCTTCGCTTTCTCAAGAAAATAGCTGACTATACTTCGTCCGTCTCAGCTTTCGTCATCACCTTGTGGCAATTATGGTGTTTACGGAATCAAATCCTTTTTCAAGACTCTTCTGCTGATTTTTGTGGAACTCTACGATTAATAAGTACTGATGCCAATAACAATATTTGGGTCCATAATCAGATCCAATGTTAGTTATCAAATAAGGCTTTTATTAACCCTGATGAGCGTGAAGGTGCCTCAATCATCATCAATCACTATCCATATATGTTGATGGGTCCTAAGCTATGTACGTCCCTTTCCATTCGTATCAAATGTGATGCTACTTGGTAATCAAACTACAAAGCTACAGGGGGTTGGTATTTTCAAGATAGCTCGGGTTCTATCTTTCACTTTGGTCATTCCTCCTTTTGGGCGAAATCCTCACTCCAAGCTGAAGCGATGGCACTTACAGCTGCTATTCTGGATGCTACTTCACAGGGTTTTCGGCATTTGGACGTAGCTTCCGACTGTTTGAATCTGGTCCTACAGGTTAATGGTTTTGCGGAAGCAAGTCAAGATGCAAAATTGACCATTCGTTGTATTACTACGATTGTTTTATCTTGTCACTGTTTTTCTCTTAAGAATCGCCTAGGCCTAAATAGGATTCTTTAAATGCTATAGTTAAGTCTATAACATAGTTGGTAATCTTTTCATTCTGACCAAAAAAAAAAGAAAAAAAAAACAACTTAATGTTAGTGAATGAAATGAATTGAGTCTATCATTTGAGACACACACATAAACAAAATTTGGCAAAGCAGCCTCATCTTGACTTACTCGACTTAATTTTAACTTGACCCAAAATCCTCAAAATTGACAGTATGAAATGACCCAAACTAAAATCTTATCTATATAAAAGCAGAAGACAATACTCATCGTGAAATACACACGTCATTAATTCATTTTTTTTTTCAAAAATGGAGATTATGGACCCAATATGTGTCTGACGTATTTAATTACTAAGATATCCGTCTTTAAAAGATGCGCTAAATCCGTACGCAACAAATTATATAAAGTCATCTTACGGAATACTTATTCAAATTAATATTATGATAAAATTAGTAAACCAAAATTACACAATAAAATTACATAATTTCAGGAAAAAAATTACACTTATATACGAATCAAAAATACATCGAGAATGAAATACAAAATGAATAACAAGTATTTTTGTTATGAATAATTTTACCTTGCGCAGTAAATTTAATGAAAACATGATTTTTTAAAAATACAGTGTACGAGAATTTTTTTTTTTAAAATATCAATAATGACGAGAAATGTACTTGGAATATAAAACTCGGCATCAAAGTACCAGTCGCGCACACCGAAATTGGTAGGTGACAATGATGGCAAACCGAGTTAATATAGACTTCAGCAAGCAGTGAAATCTATTTTTAATTTTTTTTTTTACTCTACAAAATAAACAAATAAATTTTCATTTAAAACTTTTATGTGAGTTTTAGTTAAATTATTTTTGTCGTACTGTATTTATATAATTGAAAACGTATACCACTTATAGGTACTTAGATTGACCAAAAATATGCGATTGCAAGTTGGTAGTTCAACTGACAATGTTGAGGAGTTACGAAAAATCCCCGAATGGCTCTTGGAAAATGATGGAGAAGTTGATCTAGAATTACCCGACTTACTAATTCGGGATGTGACGAATCCTATTAAGACATTAGTAGATGTCACTTATCCTGGATCTGCTAGCACAATTGTGGAATCCTAAATATCTCCAACAAAGGGCAATCCTGCCCCTACTCACGAGATTGTTGAATCGATGAAATGAATATGTTGTCGCTTATTAAAAAGGATGAGAGAATTTATTTAAGCTCGATGAGGTGTGTAGTGATGACAGAGGCGGTGGCGGTGACAATCACTCTATTGAATTCCTCAACAAAAGTATTAAATGTGCTTAACTCCGAATCACCAAATGAAGTTGAAGGTCGGTGCTATGGTGATGCTTCACAAAACATTGATCAATCACGTGGGTTGTGTAACGGCACGAGACTAATTGTGACCGATCCGGGGGCACGCGTGATAAGATGTACTTGTCTTAATGGTAGTCATAAAGGTGATAGAGTGCATATTGCTCGACTAACACTTACTCCATCGGACACCTGAGATTTCCTGACGTTTGATGAGAAGACAATTCCCCATCATTTGTTTGTTTTGCAATGACGATAAACAAGAGTCAAAGCCAGTCTTTATCTCAGTCAAGATCTATCTTCCAAGACCAAAGTTTAGTCATGACCAACTTTATGTCGCACTTTCCAGGGTCACCCGAAAAGAAGGCTTGAAAATTTTAATTTGTGACTCAGATATGCGTATTTCTACTACGACTACTAATGTAGTGTATCATGAAATTTTTCAATTTTTAGAATAACTTGCATATGTTAAAGTTGATTATTAGTTTATTTTATCCGAATGTAAAGTTTTGTATGTATGCATTTTTTATTTACAAGATTAGATTACGTTATTTCCTTATAAACCAGTGCATGTGAACACATGTTTTTAACAAATTTAAACATTAATTATATACATCGTTGATTTAGACCATTTAGATAAGTACAATAGAAATGCAAAAACAAATATACATTAAAAAAAATTCATTCTGGCCCAAATACATACCCGTGCAATTTTGCACGGGTTTAAAACTAGTGGTACATAATGACCTAACCAAATATTTGTAGCATAAAGTTTTCCAAATTATGATTTGAACGAGGCCAAAGAGACCCAAATAACTCCACTTAAAAATGACCTAGCTCGTACAAAATGACCCAATAATTGTGTAATCAGTAGAACCTGACTCATACTCGACCAAATCTATATATCTATAATAAAAAAAGTAAACTACCTATCTATTTTAATGCCACATAAACAAATCAAACCCCCTCCACATCACCTAATTCCTACATAAGAGCAAAAAGGAAAAAAAAAAACAGTAAAGGAAGGCTTTTAGTTCCACTTTATTTCCCTCACTTCATCTTCTTCATATCGAATTGAAATACATTCGATGTTGGTTATGAAGTGTATATAATAGTTTCTTAACAATTTGATGACACTATGATCATCTCATCGTTCCATTCCTATTTCTATGTGATTGTTTGGAATTTCGCCAAAATTTAGAATGTAAGTTAAGTATAATTATATTTTATTTATGTTACTCTTGATGAATATTATTATTTGTATTGAAAATTGT
Source organism: Silene latifolia (assembly GCF_048544455.1). Classification (NCBI taxonomy): domain Eukaryota; kingdom Viridiplantae; phylum Streptophyta; class Magnoliopsida; order Caryophyllales; family Caryophyllaceae; genus Silene; species Silene latifolia. The sequence goes on along the minus strand of NW_027413648.1, from coordinate 13,234 downwards.
TATTAATTTACTTGGTCTTAATCTTATTGTTTATTATTATTGAACTCACATATTGATAATTACAATTTTGACCGATAGTTAGTTAATTGTGTTGAAGAACTTGGGTCACTAAGAGGGTTGCCATCTACCTAGTATAAAAGCTAGGTTTTTTCTTGGCATCCTATTGGCTGATGGAATTGAAAACATTTTTTTAGTAGGGTCCTCCATGATCATTATAACTATTTAATTACTCTCTCTCATATACTTCATTTTGTTTTACATTTTTTTTCTCTTTTTCAAGAGTGCACAACTGAGTTCATCGTACTTTGACGAAAAAAATTCGAAAAATCGAAAAAATATAAGTCACATAAATACAAATATATTAAAGAACACAAATTAGTAAAAAAAAAAGTTTAAATAATATAATTTAGACTTGATCTTATTAAGATAAACTCATTAATTAACAGGATTAATAAATACAACTCAGAAACAACCTAACTTTTCTTTATAATCAAATCAGTAAGACATAATAAGAAAACATTAAATACCATATTTATTCAACCTTAGTGAAATAATGTGAATGAAATGAGATAGAAATGAGGAAATTAGAGTTTTCATCATTTAATAGAAAAATAAATTTTAAAAAATTATATTTATTCGTTAAAATTACTGAAACTGAAAGAAAAAAAATCAAAAATTTGAAAATAAAGTAAGTTTCCAGAAATTTTCGAGATTTCAAATTAACGGTTAGAAAAAAAATTAATTGTTAAAATTCGTTAAATATAAAAAAATCAGAATTGTTTTGATAAAAAAATTATTGAACCTGAAAAATATTGCTAAGAAAATTCACCTACGTTTTTTTTACAATTGAAATCGAAGAATACAAGAAAAATTTATGAAGGATGAGAGGGAGAGGGAGAGAAAGAGAGCAGAACTGCGAGATTAAGAGTTCAACTGACGCACCAATAATTTTGAAAATGCGATAGTGTTGAGGTGAGACGAAAGTGTAATGAGAAGCAGGTGAAATATAAGGCGACAGGATTTTGGCAGTGGTAGGGTTATATGTCTTACACTTTAAGGCAGCAAAATTTACGAAGAATGCAGGTACATGGAGATTGGAGGGTTATGAGTTACATGACTTATGAATTTGGGAGGTTATGGGTCAAATAATTGGGTTTATAATTCTTTCGAATAAATAAAATGCAGGTTTGACCCATATTAGGATTAGGATTGTTGACTAAGCCATATATTAATTAACATTACTTTTAATCTATTCTAAGTAATATAAAATTACTATTTAAACCATATTCATGCAATTTGTATTTTATATATGGTGTTAGGTTTGTCTCCGGTTAGACTCTCTTAAAATAAAAGTATCCCGCTTTAACATTAAAACGGGTAAGTACCCGTCTCATTTTAGCATATAAGACAAATCTAGATCTTTTACTTTGACCGATTCTTATTACTTGACCCAGTAACCTTAAAACGGCGATACTCGGGCTAGATCGAACAATTTGGATTCCACGTGTATTATTATATGGTTATTTCTGGTATTGTTTTTTTATATTGGTTCACATCAAGTTGTCTGTAAACGAGCTTAATCAATTCATTATGGTTGCATTTGGATTATGCAAGTCGGCCTAATTTTGATTACGTTAAACATATTAACCATGTCAGGATAAAATACGGGTAAAAGTGAATAGGGGTTGAATAATAGTTAGAATACGGGTTAAAAATAGTCTACGACACATTTCGTTTACCAATTTTTACATTCTCTTAAATTTAAAATATAACTTATAATCAAAAATTTTAAATGTCATAATATAATACCTAATCGTGGATTTTCTGACAACAAAATATATATTCAACAAATTTTATCAATGTAGACCGTGCAATTTCTGCACGGGCATAAAACTAGTTTGTGAAGAATTTCAGGGACCAAGTCTAACATAACAAAATGATTGCAAAAAAATATAGGAATTAGGTGATGTGGAGGGGGTTTGATTTGTTTAAGTGGCATTAAAATAGATAGGTAGTTTACTTTTTTATTATAGATATATAGATTTGGTCCATACACACTTTCACAATCATGTTTATTTAAGGCATGATGTTCACTTTTTGGTTGATTAACTGGTACAATCTCCTATTTACTAAATGAATAGGCGATTCTACGTTTTTTTCCGCCTAAAATATTACGAGTAAATTCTAATTGGGCTTTTAAATTTTGCATTCATTTTTTATGTTAGACTTGGTCCATACACACATTTTTTATGTTAGACTTGGTCCATACAAATCAAACCCCCTCCACATCACCTAATTTTGCAATCATTTTTTATGTTAGACTTGGTCCATACACACTTTCACAATCATGTTTATTTAAGGCATGATGTTCACTTTTTGGTTGATTAACTGGTACAATCTCCTATTTATTAAATGAATAGGCGATTCTACGTTTTTTTCCGCCTAAAATATTACGAGTAAATTCTAATTGGGCTTTTAAATTTTGCATTCTACTATGGACCAAGTCTAACATAAAAAATGATTGCAAATATATATATATATATATATATATATGTATATATATATATATATAGAGGAAGGATCAACTAAGGTCCATAGATATAATAAGTCCATAAGTCCTATTGTGAGCCATTGGATGGAGGGAGATGGATGGTCAAGATCAACCTCCAAAAGTGTGTTTATGTACTAATATCACTCATTCTCTCCTCATTCACTAATCCTTCTAATTAATCACTAATTCACTATAACTTCTTTTCCTCTCATCCATTTCTCTCATATATCACACAACTCATCTTCTCTCTAAAACCCCAAAAAATAAAAACCCAAAAAATCCAAATAAATAAAAAACCCAAAACCCAAATAAATAAATAAAACCCAAAAAATCCAATTAAATCAAAAAACCCAAAAAATCCAATTAAATCAAAAAACCCAAATAAATCATTCATTCTTCTCTTCCTCATTCACCACCACCCACCACTATCCCACCCGACACCAACTCACCGCCCACCACCGCCGCTACCGCCGCTACCGCCGCCACCGCACGGCCCCCATCTTTTTTTTTTTTTTTTTTTTTTTGCCTCGTTTTTTTTTTTTTTTTTTTTTTTTTTCGTTTGGTCTTTATTTTCATGTTTTGAGTTGTTTTTTCAATTCATTTTTTTGTTGTTGTCTTTTATTTTCTTTTATTTTGTTACTTCTCCTTTTTTATTCATTTTCTCAAATCTCTTCTTGTTATACTTTTTTAAGATTTCGGGTTTTAAAACTTGTTATTTGGTTTATTTCAGATTTCGGTTTGGTTGGGTTGTTGGTTTTTTGGTTTTATTATTGTTATTTGGTTTTTTGTTTTTGTTATTATGAGTTTTTTTGGTTTTTGTTATTATTTTTTTTTTCATATTTATTGTTTGATTTTTTTACTATTTACGACTAAAGTTATACATTTTATGACCAAAGTTATACAAAAAAAGACTAAAGTTATACAAAAATTGGACTAAAGTTACACAAAAAATTGGACTAAAGTTATACAAAAATGAACCAGAGTTATACAAAAATGAACCAAAGTTATACAAAAATGAACCAAAGTTATACAAGAATGGACCAAAGTTATACAAAAATGGACTAGAGTTATACATCAAAGGCCTAGAGTTATTTTTTTTTTGACTAGAGTTATACATCAAAGGCCTAGAGTTATACATTGTATGTCTAGAGAGTTATCTGATTGTGACTAGAGTTTTACATCTTTTGACTAGAATTATAAATACTGTGACTAGAGTTATACATTAAATCCCTAGAGTTATACATTATATGCCTAGAGTTATACATCATATGCATAGAGTTATACATTATATGACTAAAGTTATACAAAAATGGACTAAAGTTGTATAACTTTAGTCATATAATGTATAACTCTATGCATATGATGTATAACTCTAGGCATATAATGTATAACTCTAGGCATTTAATGTATAACTCTAGTCACAATATTTATAATTCTATTCAAAAGATGTAAAACTCTAGTCACAATCAGATAACTCTGACATACAATGTATAACTCTAGGCCTTTGATGTATAACTCTAGTCCATTTTTGTATAACTTTTTGTCCATTCTTGTATAACTTTAGTTCATTTTTGTACAACTTTGGTATACTTTTGTATAACTTTAGTCCATAGTTGTATAACTTTAGTCCATAATTGTATAACTTTAGTCCATTTTTGTATAACTCTAGTCCTTCATATGTATAACTTTAGTCCATATTTGTAAAACTTTAGTCCAAAATTGTATAACTTTAGTCATATAATGTATAACTCTATGCATATGATGTATAACTCTAGGCATATAATGTATAACTCTAGGCATTTAATGTATAACTCTAGTCACAATATTTATAATTCTAGTCAAAAGATGTAAAACTCTAGTCACAATCAGTATAACTCTAGACATACAATGTATAACTCTAGGCATTTGATGTATAACTCTAGTCAAAAAAAAAAATTAACAACAAAAAAACAAAAAAAATAATATGAAAAATCTAAAACAAATCTAAGGTCCATTATATATTTGAGACCATATTTTTGTATAACTTTAGTCCATAGTTGTATAACTTTAGTCCATTTTTGTATAACTCTAGTCCTTCATATGTATAACTTTAGTCCATATTTGTAAAACTTTAGTCCAAAATTGTATAACTTTAGTCATATAATGTATAACTCTATGCATATGATGTATAACTCTAGGCATACAAAGTATAACTCTAGGCATTTAATGTATAACTCTAGTCACAAAGATTTATAATTCTAGTCAAAAGATGTAAAACTCTAGTCACAATCTGTATAACTCTAGACATACAATGTATAACTCTAGGCATTTGATGTATAACTCTAGTCAAAAAAAAAAAATAACAACAAAAAAACAAAAAAAATAATATGAAAAATCTAAAACAAATCTAAAAATCTAAAAACTAGATCTAAATAAATAACAACATAATAAGTAAATAACAAAAAAAAAAAAAAAAAAAACCAACAACCCAACCCAACCCGAAATCTGAAATAAACCAAATAACAATAAAAAAAAACCAAATAACAAAACCAAATTTAAATATCGTGTGTATAACTCTAATGCACATAGTGTATAACTTTAATAGACAAGATGTATAACTTTAGTCCAAAAAATCAAATAACAATAACAACCAAATAAAAAAATAACAACCAAATAAAACCAAATATGTAACACTAACAAAAAAAAATACCAACAATAATAAATAACATTAAAATACCAAATCAGAAAAAAAATAAAAAAAATAGATCTAAAAAAAACACCACACAAAATTAATACCAAATAACTCATGAGAATAACAAATTATATGCATAAATCTAACAAAAAACCCGTAAATCTAACAAAAACCGTAAACAAAAACCGTAAAAAAAAAATGAAATACTAAAAATTAATTAACCAACACCCAAATAAACAAAAAAAAAACAATTAACAATAAAACTGATATTGTAAGTGAATGATAACAAAAACCAAAATAACAAAAATAACCAAATAAAAAAATGAAGAACAAAAAAATGAAGAACACAAAACAAAAAAGAAAAAGTGACGCTGTGAACAAAAAAAACAAAAAAAAAAAAAAAAAAAAAAACAAAAACAGGCGGCAGGATTGATCTGTTTATATAGGCATAATATAGTTGACTTTTGAATGTTCAAAGTAAAATGAAATATAAACGAGAATCTTGAAGGAATATCCGAGTCATCTAACATTCCAACTCAGGATTTGTTTACATACGCATTGTTCACGTGTAGATTAATGAGACATAAACGAGAATCTTTTTATTGTTTTTTGGGTTTTTTTTTTGTTGATGAACAAATGAATATTTGTTTGGTTTTTGGTTTTTATTTTTTGGGTTTTTTTTTGTTGGGAGAGAATGAATGAGGAGAGGGGGAGTGAATGATTGAAGAGGGTGAATGAATGAAATGGATAATGGGTGAGTAGGGAGATTAGAATGGGGAAGGAGTTATACAAGATTAGAAAGAGTTATACAAGATTAGGGAGGGAGATTAGGGAGGAGGATTTATGGCCCTTCATTTGAGATGTAATCTCATCCTCCATTCCTTCATCCAAGAAAGCCCTTATAAGGACTTAGACTCATAAGATGTAGTGGCGCTTATAAACACCCTTCTCTATATATATACATATATATATATATATATATATATATATATATATAGAAATAGATTCACATAACTTAAAGTGCGAAACTTACGAACTAAACACAGACCATCAGATAAAGTAATCTAACGGCCAGAATTAAGCACACAGGCTAAAACCCAAAGGTCCCAAAAAACCCCCGACATTCAATCACCCCCAATCCTCTTTCATCTCCTTCCACCAAATACCTTTCCCCAACCTTCCTAGCCACCACCCTCTGACGCCGGCCACCACGACGCAACTCCACCGCCGGCGACCTTGCTTTTACTGTGTTTCATTTACATATTTCTACCCTCCATCTATCTCATTTATGGTCCCTCCATTTCCCAAATACACACAACTACCATTACCAATACCCGTCGGAGCTGCCACCAGTCGATTATTGATGATGACATCACCATTCATTCGTACCGCCACGACGACATCCGATTAAAGACGTGTTTTTTTCATGTGGGCAAAGATTTATGAGCTTTGTTTGTTGAGGAGAGAGTGTAATTCCTGATTGAATTAATTAGGTTTTGCGAGAGTATTCGATTCGATATTTGTCGATGAATTAGGGATTAAGTACAAGGAACCTGTTTAAGGACAAAAAATGAGTGTCATTAGTGTATGTTTTAAGATTGAGTGATTGTTGGAGTAGTGGCTGGTCAGATATGATAATGTAAATGTATTTGAGATAGTTTAGAATTTACGATACTCGATCGTAAATTTTGTTGAGGATTTTGAGATGTTTGGTTTAGATCAGAGTGTCCTTCGGATTTATGTGATTTAGAATTCGCAGCTGAGATGGTTGTCTTACTATGGGAATATTATTTGAAGTACATGATTTACGTGTTATCTATCGTAGATTCGAGTTGTTGAATATGAGTGTTGGATTTCATAAGATAATGTGCTGTTATTTGGTTGACTACATTTTATAGTAGGCAGTGTAAATTGAGTATTCGGAACTGAATACTGTAATGTGGTATGTGGAAATGCTGATCTGTCTGATTTAAATTGATAAATCGGTATTGTTGACTATCGCTGAAACAATTGATTTAATGTCATTGCAGAATCAAAATGAGGGAAATCCTTCACATTCAGGGTGGACAATGTGGTAACCAAATTGGTTCCAAGTTTTGGGAGGTTGTCTGTGCTGAGCATGACATTGATACTACCGGAAAGTATGTCGGTACTTCAGATCTACAGCTTGAGAGGGTTAATGTCTACTACAATGAGGCTTCTTGTGGTCGATTTGTCCCTCGTGCAGTTCTCATGGATCTTGAGCCTGGTACTATGGACAGTGTGAGGACTGGACCTTACACTCTCTCCTCAACAAACAAAGCTCATTAACAAAGCTCATAAATCCGATGGCCGACTTTTATATTGCGAAAGTTTGAGATCACGTTTTTTCGCTGATACATACTTCTACCTTACTAGATATACGTCTTTAACAAGTTAGATACACTTATTTTCCTTACTAGATATCTGCATATCTAAAGAAGCTAGATACAATCCTCTACCCTGCTAGATACATACCTCTATCTTACTAGATACACGTCTTTAACAAGTTATATACATTTGTTTACCTTACTAGATACACATCTCTAATGTGCCTAGACACGTCTTTCATTTTAAAGAAATTGTTAAATTAATAACTTTCATTTTATTTTCCAAAATTTGCCCTCTTATCGAGACTTCTAAAATAGGAGAAGAACAACATAGAGGTTAACGTCTTAAAGCATCCCTAACACAATCGTTGGCTAACCTTTACCTTGCAAGCTAAATATACTCATTTACCTCGCTGCCAGATACACATCTCTAAATAAAGCTAGATACACTCATTTACCTCTTGCTGATACTTTAATCTCTAGTAAGTTAGATACACTCATTTACCTTGCTAGATACGGATCTCTAGTAAGTTAGATACACTCATTTACCTTGCTAGATACGGATCTCTAGTAAGTTAGATACACTCATTTACCTTGCTAGATACGGATCTCTAGTAAATTAGATACACTTATTTACCTTGTTAGATACATATCTTTATCTTGCTAGATACACTCATTTACATAAATGGATACACCTATATATAAGTTGTTAGATACAACTCTTTAACTTACTAGATACATTCTTTTAAATGACTAGATATCATCTTTTCTTACTAAGACACTTTTTAAATTGTTAAATGCATACCTTTAATTAGTTAAATACTTACCTTATTCAGTAGATATTAATTTTTTTAACGACTTTCTTTGTCATTGAGAACTTGACTAATTAGACATTTAGAATTGTGGTTGTTTTCTTTTGAAGATTTAGAACTAAATTATAATTCAAAACCATTATATCAAAAATTATACGCAGTCTCTTCTACTTGTATAGCTATAATATGTGCATCTAGAGAAGTAAAAATGTGTATCTACAGTCTAACTATTGCGTACATATTTACAATTTTACATGTCCTCACTACCAACCACCTCTACCCACCACTGCCACACCACCATCGACTCAACACCCACGCCGAGATTGTCACCGGCCATCCCAGACCTCGTCGGCTTCCTCCGCCATCCCGCAGGCAGAAGTTGAATTCAACCTTCGAAAAGGAGCCAGTCAAAGGTAAATGAAGGTTTTAATCTCCAATGTATCACTCTCACAAGCATAACAGTAAATATCTTCTGATACCAAGCTTAATCCAAGAAATCTAGATTGCATCACTGGCATAAATACTGAGTGTGAGATACAATTGATGTTTCCAGCCCAAAATATCTCGATGCAACACCAAATCCTCTTGCCTTTTGAAATGTTGCTTCTATTTTGTAGATCTGGAATTTACAAAATCATTTTTTCATTCTTATACCATACCAAAAACCAAATGGCGATGAGGACATCGACGCCGGCATGCGCCTAGGTGATCGGAAGGGTTGAAAGACATGAACATCGCCGTCACAAAACATAAAGGAACGCTGGAGAACCGACGGTGAATGATACGCGGGATCGGAGACGAGGAAAGGTGAAGGAGAGGAGTCGGCTGGACGGAAAATGGAGGCAACGGTGGTCGCCAGATTATCGTCGGCGGGTTCTGAGGTGGAGTCGGTGAGGCGGCCGTCCTGGAGACGTCGGAGGTTGGCCGTTGGTGAAGTAGTTCATGGTGACTGGTGTAGATGGAGAGAGATTTAGGAGTGATTTAAGGCCTTCTTTATTAGCCCTTATTATCTAACTTTCATATATGGAGGTAAGACAATTCGTACGGTTCGCACCGTACTTTAGTTCGCACCTGACCCCGCCCTATATATATATATATATATATATATATATATATATATATAGAAGTAGGATCATATGAGTTTGGTTTTTTTGGTGAGTTACACTAATCTGGCAATTCGATCTAATCTAAGATGGATGGCTAAGATTAAATCTTACTCAACCTATAAAAACCCACTTTTCTCTCAATCTCCTCATTATTAAAAAATCACTCTCTCTCCTCTTTTTCCCCCCTAAAAAGCCATAAAAAAAAAAAAAAAAAAGAACGACGACATGTTCAACTGTGTCAAATTCAATCTTCATCAAATTTCTTGAAATTGCAGGCTACAAACTCAATCTTCATCCTCAATCTTCATGATCCTCGTTCAAATTTGTCATCAATTAAGGAGATTCGTTATCGCTTTCGCTTCATCTTAGTATTTCTCTTCAATTTTACTATATGTAAGTACTAATTTTGTTTTCTAGATCTGATTGGTGCGTTTTCATTATCGTTCTTATCTAATATCCTTTTCATTTTTGTTGATTCGTTGTATGTCCGTCTGCACTTATGTTTTGTTGTTAAATTGCTTGTTTTCTCATTATTTTCTCAATAATATATAGGGTTTTGAGTTTAATATGAGAATTCTAAACGATCTTGTGCATTTTCATGTTGTTTGTAAGTCGTTTCATAAGTTTTTTCTTATTCAATTGTGTTATTTTGTATCTTTGATAATTTTTAGGGTTTTTGATTTAGATGTGTTACCACCACGAACTTTGTCTTTGGTGTTAGTTATTGTATTGCTTTAACCGAATTATTGTATTATTCAAACTCGATTATTGTATTTTGGGTACATTATTATTTCTCCGAAATAACCGATTATTGTATTGTGTTGTTTCAGTTATTTCAATGCATTAGTTGGATTATTGTATTTCATTTTGCTTAGTTACTTCATTCTGACAAAATATGATTTTATTTCTCTAAAAGATCCAATTATTTTAGAGTGTTTTTATGTTATTTCAATACTTATGGGTCGTTATTGTATTTCGATTGCATAGTAATTTTCAACTTACGTCCTTCTTTGTTTTTATTTCTTTAAATGAGCTTTCACTTTTTGCTAGTTCAACCCTCATCGCCTAGACATGGTTCTCATTGGGATGAATGGGGAAAAGACACCATCAAGACAACTTCTTGTTAATGTTTAACTTCAGGGATGAAGTATGAGACAAAGTACACAAGTTCAACACGTAAGTTGAGTTTTTTGGTACATTATTATTTCTCCGAAATAACCAGATTATTGTATTGTGTTGTTTCAGTTATTTCAATGCATTAGTTGGATTATTGTATTTCATTTTGCTTAGTTACTTCATTCTGACAAAATATGCTTTTATTTCTCTAAAAGATCCAATTATTTTAGACTGTTTTTATGGTTATTTCAATACTTATGGGTCGTTATTGTATTTCAGTTGCATAGTAATTTTCAACTCACGCCCTTCTTTGTTTTTATTTCTTTCAAATGAGCTTTCACTTTTTGCTAGTTCAACCCTCATCGACTAGACATGGTTCTCATTGGGATGAATGGGGGAAAAGACACCATCAAGACAACTTCTTGTTAATGTTTAACCGGGGATGAAGTATGAGACAAAGTACACAAGTTCAATCATGGCCGATTATTGTAAAGTTCAATCACGATTATTGTAAAAGTTCATCACTTATTGTAATAATTTACTTTAAATTATTATACGATGTTGATGTAATTACTCTATTTTTATGTTGTAAAAAAAGTGTTGCTTATGTCAAATTCAGATTGCAATTCATCTTCTTCCGCTTTTTATCATCCAGCTTCTTATTCATCTTCCTCGCCTTCTTCTTCTAAAGCACGCTCAACAAATCGGGAATGGCTATATTAACTCGACGATACAATAACGGTGTTTTAATAATACAATAATCAAGGTTAAAGTAATACAATCATTGAGATGTAATGTTACAACAAGCGCATATGAATGTTTGAATATTTTTGAGTTTTACAATCACAATTTATTCATTATAATAATTGAGTTTCTACATTACAATAACTATAATTACCGATTTATACAAGACAATATCCGAGTTTCTACATTACAATAATTACATATATCGAGTTTTACATTACAATAATCGAGTTTGTACATTACAATAACCGAGTTTGTACATTACAATAATCGAGGTTAAATTTGAATAACTATTAAATAACCACGTTTCTTCATTACAATAACGGAGTTTCTAAACAATCAAGTTAACTATTAAATGACCAAATATATACATCGATTATTCCATCAACGCCTGTCCGTGTTCAACGTGATTCAACCTGTAAATCACCAAAAATAATGAATTATTTCATTGAATATATTATATACATCCAAGAAGTAACTCGACGATACAATAATCGTGTTTTAATAATACAATAATCAAGGGTTAAAGTAATACAATAATTGAGATGTAATGTTACAACAACTGCATATGAATGTTTGAATATTTTTGAGTTTTACAATAACACAATTTATTCATTACAATAATTGAGTTTCTACATTACAATAACTATAATTACGGTTTATACAAAGATCAATATCTCGAGTTTCTACATTACAATAATTACATATATCACGGTTTTACATTACAATAATCGAGTTTGTACATTACAATAACCGAGTTTGTACATTACAATAAGCGAGGTTAATTTGAATAACTATTAAATAACCACGTTTCTTCATTACAATAACGGAGTTTCTAAAGTCAACTAGACATTTTAACAAACAGTTGATGTGCTAATCTAGATTACAAACAATTTTCCAGGATTATGATAATAAATCATCAATCAAATGTCAACGGTAGGATAAACAAGCATACTAACGGAGTAAAATCGAGAACACATAAGTTATTCTATTACATTGCGTCGTTATTCTATTACATTAAATCGATTATTCTATTGAACACCAGTTATATTTGCTCATCATGATTCAAATTCTTTGCAAATCACAAAAATATCGAAATCTTTTCAAAAGTTGTTGTAAATGAACAAATTTTCTATTAAATTTGTTGTTTCCTAATGTTATTAGTCACAAAATTTAAAAAATTATGCTTACCTTCTTTTCATAGTCTTACATTAGGGTTTCTCCATATTTGGGGCTAAATTTGACGGATATTGCTTGATGCAATCGAATTAATCGTAAGATAATCGACGAATTTTATGCTTTTCGTTTTGAATTATTCCAGTTTTGTGAAGAATTAGTTGAATTGTGACATGAATTTGAAGAATATAGAAAATTGTGGAGAAGAATGAAGAACACAAGAACAAAAAAAAAGAAATAAACGCACGGGAGGATTGATTTTAGGAGAGAGAAAGATAGAATTATTTTATGAGTGTTTGTGTGGGTTAATCTCAGCCCTTGATCTTGTTAGATCCAATGGTATATAAATGCGGGGTAACTCACGAAAAGTGGCAAAACTCACCTGGATCTTGCCTCTATATATATATATATATATATATATATATATATATATATATATATATATAACGTCCTTCTATTCAAGATAAGTGATATATTAACAAGGCCAAATCTGTGATAATAAAGGAAGATTTAGGAGGGAGGAATATTTACTAAATGTTTACTAAATGAATAGAATCATCTTAGCATGAGTATATAAACATAATCAACTTTATAGACGGATTTATAGACGTGATCTAAAATAGAGTATATAGACATAATGAACTATATAAGGGCCAAAAATTATTGTCTTGTATCACGTGATCTAAACTAGGAAATAAGACAATAATTTA
>NW_027413647.1:0-17479 GCF_048544455.1 Silene latifolia | reverse complement strand
GAGAACTTCCTCTTTAGTGGGTTTTGTTGGAATATGTGTCCTCCGACAATAATGCGATCACGACTGTTGATCATGATGATCACATGTTTAAATCTCATTATAAAGAATACAATTGGGAAGTAATTTTGTTACTGTCAACTGGTCAACATATATCGGTAATGATTGGCTGACTAGAGTTTGACATTACTGTCGTGTGACGGTGGTGATCAGTTGACCCCCTAGGTCATACCTATAGGGCAACACTCTTAATTGATTATTTAATTAATCGTATAATGTTACGAGTTAATTAAATTACTTGAAAATTGACGGACGATTTTGGAAGTATAATTTACGTATCAAATTGAAATGTGATTAAATGAGATACGTCCTCGAGTAATTGAATTGTATCATTACTCGGATGAAATTAATGTTTAAAGAAACAATCGAAATTGAATGAATTATTATAAATACAATGTGTTGTGATTTATAAATGGTAAAAATATTTTGGCACAAGTAATTATGAAATTACTAAGTCGATTTTTGACGTATTTTTATTAATACGTTGATTTTTAATATGTTAAAAATACATAACAAATTTATGTCCCATATGACATGTGACATATTGACAATTGACAAAAATAATATGGAATCCATATTATGTAAAGTGCCGAAAATTTGGAGGAGTATTAAGCTAATTAATTGTTTTATTTAGTGGTAAACACAATGATTAAAAAGCAAGCCTAGCCATGCAAGCCTATTGTTCCTTGTGAAGAACAATTTCTCCATGCATTGGCTCTCCTAAAGCCTCTCCTCTTACACGGTTTTGAGAAGCAAAACCCATCATTGTTTTTCCTATAATTTTACCTAATAATATACTAAGTGTAGTGTATTATTATTTCATTCAACTTATCATCCAAAATATATAGTTCTAGTGAGAAGAAAAATCCTCTCTTCTTCTCTCTTAAAAACCGAAATATTCAAGTGTTAAATAATATTTTGGTTCAATTTTCTACCTTGATTAATATTATACTAGTATTTGTAATATTAATTAAATTAAGAGAAAGCCTTGGGTATAAAGCTTAGGGAGAGATCCTACACTTGGATCTTGTTCTTCCATAAGGAAAAGCTCAAGAACAAGAGAGAAAGGTGATCTCTCTTGTGCCCATTTAACCGAAATCATCATAGTAAGGACATGATTTCTCCTCTATTTTATTATTGTTTGCATGCATAAAATCCGTTTTAATTTTATGACAAATTAATTTAGACATATATGAGTATGTTAGTTTGTATATGAATCTACATTTCCTTCAATCGGTATCAAGAGCCACGGTTGTTTGCATGCAAATCGGTTAAAAGTTTTTCCGAGTTATAAGAATAACAAATAAAACTTGTAAAATTTGTGTTATTATGAGATATCACGAAATCAATCCATGCATGTTAATATTTCTGGTCCTAAAATGTTTTAGGATATTTTGGTTAATTTTTCGGATTTTTATTGTTCATATTTCACTATAATGACATTTAAATGTGATTTTATGAGTAAAAATGTCATTTTTGGTCTAAAATTAGCTATACTTCGAATTTTAAGTTGATTTTTGGATATGTTGTCACATATATTATTTTGAGATAACCTGTAAATTTTCATAATTTTTGGACTTGTTATGCTCGAAAAATGTTTTTTTTTCATTATTAAATTCGGATTTAGGTGAAAAATAGGTTAATATGAGTTAAATTTCGAATCTGGTTATAGAAAATTAATATGTTGTCACATGCAATTTTACAAGATGTGTGTAAAATAATTGGCTATAAATAAGTCTTTTTGCATGATTTATGGATTTTTGAAGAAAAATAGCATAAATAGTGACATTATTAGTTGAAAATTAATAAAACATAATCTATGACTTAGGGAAAACGTCTAATGTTGCATTTTATTATCATTTTCAGATCTAAAACTGAAAAGGTAATGAAAATAATTTTTCCATGTTTTTTATGATTATTTTATTAAAAATCGATAAAACGCAACATTGTTTTTCCGGTAAATTTTCGAAATTTTTAACCTAAGATTTTGAACATTATGAGTGTCATGGAATTTTTTCAAGAATGTTCATGAGTTTAAATTTCAAATTTTGAATACATTTGAAATTTTTTGATTTATTTGAAGTTTGATAGCTTATTTTTGTAATTTTTGGTCCATTTATGAACAATTTTGTAAATATGGGTTAATTATGGTCAAATTATTAGTGAAGACTATATTTTGAGTCCTAAGAGGTTAGGGTAATTAACTTATGCGTAAATATGAGTTTATGTATTTTTGTGATTATAAAAATGTTGAAATCACGCAAATCCGTAAAAACCGAGTAATATACGATATTGGTTAATTAAAGGCGATTTAGCATAAAATTGAGCATGTTCATACATATTATAATGCTGCATTTTCTTTATGATTGTCATAATTTTAATTTATGTAATTTTTGAATTATGTATTTTTACTTAGTATGGCCTTAGATTTTAATTGGTATTTCCCGAAATGTATGGGAATATCGATTCGGTTGTAATTTTTATTGTGATCTCGTATCACCGTTTTGTAATTTAATAGATTTATTTTATTTTAGTTACAAATGTATAATAGGAAATTATGTAATTTGTTATGTAATTTTATTCATTCCGGAGTTCCAAAAGACGGATTTCTTCAAGAATGACGATACATAAAGACGGTGTTACCTCGAGATGCGTGCCACAACCGAAGTTCAAGGGCCCAATGGAGTTGGTTTCCGAATATGTAATAGTTAAATAGTTTTTCTATTTTAGGAAAGGCCATACTAGGATTTATTTATCTTTATGCTTGCATTTTATTTTATGTCACATGCATCGCTAAATCGCCATAACTAAAACATGCATTTTTATCTTATCGAGTTTATCGACCGTGTCAATTCAAATTATCGTAGTTCACCGCTTTATTTCACTTAAAACGTGATAGATAATAAATTGGCATGACCTCTCGCTAAAACAATTAATTGAGACATAGCCTTACCAAATAGTAGAAACCATGAAAACCTATTTCGCGAGGGAGTGCACTCGGCTACCCCGGGGTACAAACCTTGTTACGTAGGGGAAGTGGGTGATGAATGTTAATCCACCGAATTCATGTTGATAAGGGATGTATCGGCTACCCCGTGCCCAAGTTGATGTGGGTTTGGATAATGGACACATTTATTCGAAATTTGGATTGAACTCAACGAAAGTAATTGATAAGGGTTGCATCGGCTACCCCGTGCCCTTGTTGATGTGTTTTGGGCTATAGATAAACATTAGAGTAATTTTATCGACCAAGAGTTCTAAATGTAGAATCGATTAAAAGGTTAATCCACCGAGTTATATTGATAAAGGTTGCATCGGCTACCCCGTGCCTAAGTCGATATGAATTTGGGTTTTCGAATCATTTATCTAGTTGGGTAGAGGTCACTAGAAAAATGCTTAAAACTTGTTTAAATCATACATTTTTACGAGTATTATTAAAACGACATTTGTTTTACTCCTTATATTTTTGTTTTGTAGACCACTTCTTTTTCATAACAAATGGCAACATCAACACCAACTCCTAATGCTACACCACTCGCTAGTTCATCTTGGCTCCGATCCTTTATGGATCGATGTAAACTTGAAAAGAATGGGTCAAATTTCTCCGAATGGGATGCCCAACTCAAATTAGCCGCTGAAGGTGACGACAAGCTTCGTTACCTTACCGAGGCCTCTCCACCCGAACCCTCCACTAGGTCCACTGCGGCCACTAGGGAAGCCTATGAGACTTACCAAAAGGAGTCCGCCGCAATGAAAAATGTCTTAATATTTGCGATGGAGGCGGACCTCCAAAGGAGAGCCTTCAAAATGGGCAATGCTAATGAGATTTACTCCAAACTTGTGACCATGTTTTCACAAACACCGCGGATCGTCCAATATGAGGCGGCCGCGGCATTCTTTGATCTCGACTTCAAAGAGGGCCAAAAGGTTAGCCCTCATGTGCTCAAACTCATGGAGCTTGTCGAGACCTTGAAAATTCAAAAGGTTGAAATCCCCAAAGAACTCATCGTAGATACGATTCTACACTCCTTATCCAAAGTCAAGGCATATGTGCAATTCCGGGTGAATTTCAACATGCAAGACAAGGATGTGTCTCTTGAGGAGTTGCACAAGTTACTTGTGCAAGCCGAGAGGGACATGGGGTTAAATGTGAACCCCCCCAAGGATGTGCTTAACATAAGCACTAAGAGTAAGGGGAAATTCAAGAAGAGTGGAAGGAAGGGTAAAAAGCAAGCTCCCTCATTCACCAAAGCTAAGTCTTGTGAAGCTAGCACATCCAAAGTCAATAAGGGTCCTCTTGATAAATGCCATTATTGTAATGGCATGGGTCATTGGAAAAGAAATTGTTCCAAATACCTTGGTGATATCAAAGCTGGAAAGATCACTCCAGTAGGTAAATGACTAACCTTCTTTTATGTTTCTAAATTCAACTATGGTATTATGATGCAAAGTTGTGATAATGTATCTCCCTTTTTATTGTAAATAGGGCCTCCACCAAGCAAAGACAAGGGAAAAGAAAAACAAGCATGAGAAACCATGAAGAAGCTAAGGATAGCTTTTATGGAGCTTTGTTTTTCATTGTCTTATTTTAAGTAATGTTTTGGATTTTAGAACTTTAAATTTCCGTGTTCGACATGGAAAAGTTTTTTTGGATAATGAGTTGTATTTTGGATGATGGTGACTTGGTTTGCAACCCAAGTCACCCGTTGGTATCATTTATCCTTTTAATGTTCTAAATTTCATCTTTAAAATGCTTGCGTTTTGAAACATAAGATCATTCACTTAAAGTAATCTAATAGACAAATATAATGACGGGTTTCATTATATGTCCACATGCTTAAGGCGTGTGTATGATCACTTATAAAGTGATTTTGAGTCTATGAACTCTCCTAAAGGTATGTCAATCAGCAAGTACACATATGAAAACAATAACTATTAGTCTAATCTATGAGATAGTTCTCCTTATACTTCAACATCATTAATTTGTGTCTCATATGCTATCTTTGAATCTATAGTGTATTTATTCTAAAGATAGAGTGGGAGAAAAATGAGGACACAACACACAAGGCAAGATAAAATTGTGTACTTGTGTATATAAAGATCTACGCAAGAGAGAATGATTTGAATAAAGGTATATCTATTTACATAGTATACCGAATAGATGAGATCTATGGTCTCAAGTTAGTTCTGAAGGAAATGTAAATTCATATACACTTTAACATACTCATATATGTCTAAAATAATTTGTCATAAAATTAAAATGGATTTTATGCATGCAAACATTAATAAAATAGAAGAGAAATAATGTCCTTACATTCAATATTTCGGCTATATTGGGCACAAGAGAGATCACCTTTCTCTTCTTGTTCTTGAGCTATTCCAATGGATGAACAAGATCTAAGAATAAGATCTCTCCCTAAGCTTTATACCCAAGGCTTTCACTTAATCTAATTAATATTATAAGTACTAGTATAATATTAATCTTGTGAAAATTGAACCAAAAACAAATATAAAACCCTTATATATTTCGGTTATTATGAGAGAGGAAGAGAGGATTTTATCTCACTAGAAATCTCTATATTTGATGATGGAATTAGAATGAATACCCACTAAAACATTTTAGTGTAATTAGGTGAAAATTATAGAAAAATAATGATGGCATTGTTCTTCTCCAAACCGTGTAAGAGGAGGACATAAGGGGAGCCAATGCATGGTAAATTTGTTCTTCACAAGGAACAATAGGCTTGCATGCCTAGACTTGCTTTTTCATCATTATGTTTTATCAACTAAATAAAACAATTAACTAGCTTAATGCTCCCCAATTTTTCGGCACTTTTGGTAATATGGAATCCATATTATTTTTGTCAATTGTCAATATGTCACATGTCATATGTGACATAAATTTGTTATGTAATTTTTAACATATTAAAAATCAACGTATTAATAAAAACACGTCACATACAAAAATCGACTTAGTAATCTCATAATTACTTGTGCCAAAATATTTTACCATTTATAAATTACAACAGATTGTATTTATAAAAATTCATTCAAATTTAATTGTTACATTAAACAATTTATTTCATCCGAGTAATTATACAATTTGATTACTCGCATCCGTATCTCATTTAATCACATTTCAATTTGATACGTAAATTATACTTCCAAAATCGTCCGTCAATTTTCAAGTAATTTAATTAACTCGCAACATTATACGATTAATTAAATAATCAATTAAGAGTATTGCCCTTTAGGTATGACCTAGGGGTCAACTGATCACCACCGTCACACGACGCAATGTCAAACTCTAGTCGCCCAATCATTACCGATATATGTTGACCATTGACAAGAATAATATTACTTCCCAATTGTATTCTTAAAATGAGATTTAATAATGATATTTAAATCATGTGATCGCACTATTGTTGAGGACACATTTCCCAACAATCTCCCACTTGTCCTCGACAAGTGTGCGTCACCAATTCTCTTGTCCTATTACTATCTCCCACTCAATGCAAGGTGTCTTTCAGGTCGTACTTGCAAGTGATCATATCAAGAATGGTTTCCTCGATCCGGAGAATAACCGATTGACCGGATTTATCCACTCTGGATTCCTTCCGAGCGTGGCCACGCATTTCCAGTTCATTACTCCTCGAGTGGCCCTGAGATATTGTTTTAACCCTGACAAGGGGATGGACAATTCCTATCGCACTCATTCCCTTCGACTAGCCACAGCCATCATAACCCAAAATATGCCCATTTGACCCCATTTACGAAGGTCGTAGTAACACAAATCAAAGTTAATCTGAAATCGTGCCATCTTAGGTGAATAGTCTTTAGTCAAAAGAATCGACTCATTAGAATACTATAGTCGCTCTCGCCACGACCAGGCTATATAAATTTGCCAGAACTCTATAAGCGGTCATAAGGCCCGACAAAATGTTCCTAACAGTCTGCCTATGTGATCGACTAGTCATCTCACATGACTGTATGGCACTTGAACTTGCCATCAATCGCATCACACTCTAGTCACTTCGAGACGTCACCTCATATAAGTGACTATGGGCGAATACAATGTTAATCCGTGTTCACTTTAACAGGGTTCAATTGTCACTACAACCCGTTTGGATGTAACAAAGTATAAAAGGAGTTTTTAAAGAAAAACTCGAACGACAAATGCGATTATCACATATGAATAGTCAATGCCTGATTACTATTCCATATTCTATAATCTAATTTGATCTTGCATGTAGTTGTTAATTTCAATTCAATTGAAATGACATGACTTATCATGTTTAGCCTATGAGAAGGCTTTGGTTAGTAGGTTTTATCAATTTCTTGTACCTTACTCAACCTCACTACATATTCGTTTTCCTTTGTAATGTATACATTTGCATCACAAAACTTTCTGAGTACGTGTCGAGATCCAATCAAGACATAAGCCCTCTTAGCCTAAGAATAGCTCCCACTGTTTTCACAATGTGTGGGACTCATCCTCTTGCACATCTCATGATTGCAAGTGTACTCGATTTCCGTTATAAATATCTCTCATTGTTCTTTATTGCCTAGAACGATTCTAGAAAATCTACTTCTTAGTTATCATAGCAACAATGGTATCTTAACCATCCTAATGTGTTTTGATTATGGTTTTGTCGGAAACCATGCGCAACCTCAATTGTCAATTGTCACTTGTGTAACACCCTTACACAAAATTGCATCATAAACACTTTGCTTTACTTCCTTAATGCTTCTGCAAGTACTTAAGGGTAATCTTTACATACTAGGTAAAGATTTCATAAAATCGATTTTGAAAAACAATTCATCATACTCAAAGTATATGAAGTGTTATACATCATTACTCATTTAATTGATCCGGCAAAATGGAAGCAAATGGAATCAATCAAATACGTTCAATTTAATTGAACTAGTCATGAATCTTATCAACATAAGACTTCTTACTGACGCTAATATCATGTGGATTTATCCTCATAAATCCGGATATTCAAGATGTATTATAATACTCCAAAAGTCTTAAATCATTCTCAATGATCAATATGTCATCCACATATCGGACTAATTAAAATTTCCGTAACTCCCACTAAACTCCATGTATAAACACAACTTCTCGACTTATCGAGAAATGTTTTATCACATGATCCAAAATGTTGATTCCAACTCATTGGTGTCCTACTTAAGACCCTCTCTTAAGTTTCACATTATCTTAGGATTGCAAGAATCTTCAAAACTCAAGACATGTATTGAATACATTCCTTCTAATTGAATAAGTGGGTTTTAGATTCACTTGCTATGTGTTTCATAATAATGAAACACAATCCCTAAGAAGATCCAAATAGGCTTAAGCATTTCAATTGGTGCAAAACCCTTTGCAACCAATTAAACCTTGAAATCTCTCTTTATTAGTGCAAAACCCTTTGCAACTAATCAAGCCTTTTTATTTCGGATTTTCATGGCTCTAAGCCTTATATGAGTTATGACTTAAACACTCTTATGTAAGTCATATGTTCATTGCTTTCTAGAAGTAATGAATTTGAATCAAACGATTTCTTTGTAAGTTATAAGCTCTTTACTTTCTTAAAAGTAGCCTGAATTCATCATTTTTAACAAGTGACGAATTTAACCTCCTAGGTTTAAAAGAAACAACTTCTTACACAAAACGTCTCATGTAGTCAAGAAAGACCAGTTTCTTGCGACATAACATTCTTTGTGGCTTTCTTTGTGGCTCTTGAATAATTTCTCCCACTCTGTCTTCTAGAAATAAACTTGTATTTTTAGAAAGACAGCTTCACGAGCCGCAAACCCGTCGTACTCGTGTTAATTGAAGAGGGAAAAATGAGCATTTGTTTCTTTGTGAAAACTTACAACCATGGTACCCTTACCATTTCATATCTCATATGATTCGATTTAGTGGAAAAATAATTTAGACAAAAATGATAAAAATCCCCAAAAGAATCAAGTAACTCAAAGTAACTTGATTGAAATCCAAACCATATCGGATAGCGTTTGATTTCTTATCTAATCACACATTATTCCATAATGCGTGCTAAGAGAGATTAACTTGTGATACTATATCACATTTCCTTTGGCTTATATCAAAGTCTTCACTTTGATAATCCCTATCACGACTAAATCGTGATTCCTTGAACTCTTTGAAATTCTTCAAAGATTTCTCCTTTTACCTTATTAAGTGAACATATTAGCATCAACTTAAATCGTTGGTAAAAGAAAATGATCAACCTATTTTGAATCGATGATTTACAACCTCGATCTCCTTTTCAACCAAAAGGCACGAGACATCTTGCTTTGAATACAAGATACGCATATACCATTAACAATATAATGGTTTCAAGAGTACTCGATAACTCTTTGCGTTCATCATTCAAAAATTTAAGGTTTAATCTTGGGTTACCAATTTGAGTCTTACATCATCTTCATGATATATCATTCTAGTTTGGTTTAGAATATAATCACCTTGATGATGGGCTAGCCATACATCAAATCATGGTGTAAAGGGTCACAAGGTGAAAACCTCTTTTGTATCTTAACAAGTTTATATTCTTATTTAGAGTTTATGCACTTAATAGTCATAATTAAGTACAACTTTAAATCCAAAAACTAGATTGAGTACACAATTACTCTATCTCTCGATATTATTGTTGCTAGTCGTCATATTCTAATCATCCTATGTATCAAGTACAATGATGAAAACCTCCATTGGTTTCTAATATTGACGAAGTAGTACTAGCAAAATTTTATGTTTAATCAAATAAACAATTTAAAGAAGAAGGTCACATTAGATGTCCCACAACTAACTTGATAATTCTTCAATAATTTGGGGTAGTTTCCTTTCTCGTGTCCAACATTTTAAGACAATGGAAACTTTATCGGTCGGGATTGATAGGTTTAGTATCGTCATTCCTCAATGACTTTACCTCTAACATTACCTTGTATCAATTCCATTATTATCTTTACTTCTTGAACCTCGCTCTCATCTTAACGGTTTAAGAGAATGCTCCCACTCATTTCAATGAGTCTTTGCTTTGAGAAGCAAAATTGAATCTTATGAAGATTACTCTTCAATTTAATCGTTTTAGTCTTAAAAACTTTCATTGAAGTGGTTGCGTTATTTTGGTTAATTACGAATTCTAACAAAACTAATTACCAAAATAATTTATCGCTTCAAGGTACTTAATTCAATTAAGCATAACAATCCATTGTAAGTAGATGTGTTAGTCAAGAATCAAAAACCTGTTTGATAATGAATAACCTTTATCTATACTCTTTACAAGAGATCCTTAGCAATGGTTCACTTGAGGTTTTAGAAGCAAATTCATATTTGTCTTTAGTTACGATGTTTTAATGGAGATTTGAATCAAAAACGAAATGATATCATATATGTATTGTGGCAAAGAAATAGAACAATATAAAAACGGAATAGTGGAAAACTTTAACATTTATCGTTTTATTAATACTTGAAAATAACAAGTATAGCATTTACATAGTGACCTCTACCCAACTATGATAAATGATTCCAAGACCCAAATTCATATCGACTTAGGCACGGTGGGGCCGATACATCCTTCATCAATATAACTCGGTGGATTAACGTTTAATCGATTCTACTTTTAGAACTCTCGGTCGATAATATTACATTAACAATTATCTTTAGCCCAAAACACATCGACAAGGGCACGGTGGGGCCGATACATCCCTTATCAAATACTTTTGTTGAGTTCAATCCAAATTTCGAATAAATGTGTCCATGATCCAAACCCACATTAACTTGGGCACGGTGTGGCCGATACATCCCTTATCAACATGAATTCGGTGGATTAACATTCATCACCCACTTCCCCTACGTAACAAGGTTTGTACCCCGGTGTGGCCGAGTGCACTCCCTCACGAAATAGGTTTTCATGGTTTCTACTATTTGGTAAGGCTAGTCTCAATTGATTGTTTTAGCGAGAGGTCATGTCAATTTATTATCTATCACGTTTTAAGTGAACTAAAGCGGTGAACTACGATAATTCTAATTGACACGGTCGATAAACTCGATAAAATAAGACAATGCATGTTTAGTTATGGCGATTTAGCGATGCATGTGACATAAAATAAAATGCAAGCATAAAGATAAATAAATCCTAGTATGGCCTTTCCTAAAATAGAAAAACTATTAATCTATTACATATTCGGAAACCAACTCCATTGGTCCCTTGAACTTCGGTTGTTGCACACATCTCGAGGTAACACCGTCTTTATGTATCGCCATTCTTGAAGAAATCCGTCTTTGGGGACTCGAATGAATAAAATTACATAATAAATTACATAATTTCCTATTATACATTTGTAACTAAAATAAAATAAATCTATTAAATTACAAAACGGTGATACGAGATCACAATAAAAATTACAACCGAATCGATATTCCCATACATTTCGGGAAATACCAATTAAAATCTAAGGCCATACTAAGTAAAATTACATAATTCAAAATTACATAAATTAAAATTATGACAATCATAAAGAAAAATGCAGCATTATAATATGTATGAACATGCTTCATTTTATGCTAAATCGCCTTTTAATTAGCCAATATCGTATATTACTCGGTTTTTACGGATTTGCGTGATTTCAACATTTTATAATCACAAAATACATAAACTCATATTTATGCATAAGTTAATTACCCTAACCACTTAGGACTCAAAATTTAGTCTTCACTAATAAATTGACCATAATTAACTTAAATTACTAAAATTGTTCATAAATTAGTCCAAAAATTACAAAAATAAGCTATTAAACTTCAAATAAATCACAAAACTTCAAATAAATTCAAAATTTGAAATTTAAATTCATGAACATTCTGGAAAAATCCATGACACTCATAATGTTCAAAATCTTAGGTTAAAAATTTCGAAAAATTTTCCGGAAAAACAATGTTGCGGTTTATCGATATTTAATAAAATAATCATAAAAACAAGGAAAAATTATTTTCATTAACTTTTCAATTTTAGATCTGAAAAATATAATAAAATGCAACATTAGACGTTTTTCCTAAGTCATAGGTTATGTTTTATTAATTTTCAACTAATAATGTCACTATTTATGCCATTTTTCTTCAAAAATTCATAAATCATGCTAAAAGACTTCTTTATAGCCAATTATTTTACACACATCTTGTAAAATTGCATGTGACAACATATTAATTTTCTATGACCAGATTCGAAATGTAACTCATATTAACCTATTTTTCTCTTAAATCCGAATTTAATGATGAAAAATTCATTTTTCGAGCATAACAAGTCCAAAAATTATGAAAATTTACAGGTTATCTCAAAATAATATATGTAACAACATATCCAAAAACCAAGTGAAAATTCGAAGCATAGCTAATTTTCGACCAAAAATGACATTTTTACTCATAAAATCACATTTAAATGTCATTATTATTAAATATGAACAATAAAAATCCGAAAAATTAACCAAAAATTCCTAAAACACTTTAGGACCAGAAATATTAACATGCATGTAATGATTTCGTGATATATCATAATAACACAAATTTTACAAGTTTTATTTGTTATTCATATAACTTGGAAAAACTTTTAACCAATTTGCATGCAAACAACCGTGGCTCTTGATACCGATTGAAGGAAATGTAAATTCATATACACTTTAACATACTCATATATGTCTAAAATAATTTGTCATAAAATTAAAATGGATTTTATGCATGCAAACATTAATAAAATAGAAGAGAAATAATGTCCTTACATTCAATATTTCTGCTATATTGGGCACAAGAGAGATCACCTTTCTCTTCTTGTTCTTGAGCTATTCCAATGGATGAACAAGATCTAAGAATAAGATCTCTCCCTAAGCTTTATACCCAAGGCTTTCACTTAATCTAATTAATATTATAAGTACTAGTATAATATTAATCTTGTGAAAATTGAACCAAAAACAAATATAAAACCCTTATATATTTCGGTTATTATGAGAGAGGAAGAGAGGATTTTATCTCACTAGAAATCTCTATATTTGATGATGGAATTAGAATGAATACCCACTAAAACATTTTAGTGTAATTAGGTGAAAATTATAGAAAAATAATGATGGCATTGTTCTTCTCCAAACCGTGTAAGAGGAGGACATAAGGGGAGCCAATGCATGGTAAATTTGTTCTTCACAAGGAACAATAGGCTTGCATGCCTAGACTTGCTTTTTCATCATTATGTTTTATCAACTAAATAAAACAATTAACTAGCTTAATGCTCCCCAATTTTTCGGCACTTTTGGTAATATGGAATCCATATTATTTTTGTCAATTGTCAATATGTCACATGTCATATGTGACATAAATTTGTTATGTAATTTTTAACATATTAAAAATCAACGTATTAATAAAAACACGTCACATACAAAAATCGACTTAGTAATCTCATAATTACTTGTGCCAAAATATTTTACCATTTATAAATTACAACAGATTGTATTTATAAAAATTCATTCAAATTTAATTGTTACATTAAACAATTTATTTCATCCGAGTAATTATACAATTTGATTACTCGCATCAGTATCTCATTTAATCACATTTCAATTTGATACGTAAATTTTACTTCCAAAATCGTCCATCAATTTTCAAGTAATTTAATTAACTCGCAACATTATACGATTAATTAAATAATCAATTAAGAGTATTGCCCTTTAGGTATGACCTAGGGGTCAATCGATCACCACCGTCACACGACAAGAATGTCAAACTCTAGTCAGCCAATCATTACCGATATATGTTGACCAGTTGACAGTAACAATATTACTTCCCAATTGTATTCTTAAAATGAGATTTAATAATGATATTTAAATCATGTGATCGCACTATTGTTGAGGACACATTTCCCAACAAGTTCTATATGACTAAAGAGACCAAGTGTAGTAATCATAAGAGAATTTTCTCAAGATAACTACACGAGGAGACCAAAAGAAAGTTTTGGAAGAAAAATGACTAATGTAAAGTCTTAACAAGCTTTTGACTAAGTTTATGAAACATTTGACCAATAGTTTCAACCATGAGATTTACTTAAGAGCCTAAATGAATCAAAGTAACATACTAGTTATGATCGAGTTGCAAAATTAATATACCGATATCTTCAATGGCCAAAGTTTTAACCACGCAAATGTCATTGCTTAACCTCCCTATGAAATGGTTAAACCTCCTTCCAAAAGGGTAATTGTGAAGGACGTATTCTAGATATTGTTTATATTTGAATAATGACATTACTACACATCATTATGACATGAGTGTGTTGGGGATTTAAAATCCCTTTCCGTAAGGTTGAGATGAGACCACTTCAAAATAGGTATTTTGAAAGGATATGATGGGAACATATATGGTTTTATCCTAGTAACTTGGCAAAGCAATTTATATTTAAATTCTTGAATAAAAATTTCGATTGAGAAGTCAATTTCGAAATGTGTTGAATTGAGTGGGAGTTAGGAAAATCTCATGTGAAGACATGGAATTTAGTGGGAGCTATCATCCTTGAATGTTTAAAACTCATCACTCATTAAAGAATGACGAGCAAATACCTTCTTTCATAAAGAAGCTTTTGAGTTTTCAATTCAGGATGAAAATGGACAATGATGAATCCAATTACATCAAGAGATGTTGGATTAGTATTAAGAGATACACATCATATCAACATTCACATAGGTTATTCATGAAGATGAAAATGGAATTACCATTAGCAGTCATGGTCGTTCATTGAACCTATGAACGGCTGATCTCATGATTATTAGTAACTAATGTTTCCGCCATTAGAATAATCATATACATGTCCAATTATGAATCATATGCATAAGAGCATGATGATGGATGGTAAGCCATAATAGAAAACGTCATGTATTCTCAAGAAGAATCTGATGAGCGATTTTGGTGTTTAACGGAATACTCCATTATGTGATAAGAAGTTGCACATATTGTAGAAAATCCGAGCACATATGAGGATTTAAGAGAATCCCAATTCTTTCAAGCCTAGAAAGAGAAATGAGAAGTTTTTGGAAAGATGCTTGGTTAAATAAGAAGTTATTCAAAAATCAATCTTTCCTAGTTAAGCTAGGGCTTGTGAGAAGTGCAAAGCTGAATAATCTTGTCAATTGTTACAAGATTCTACAAAACATATACCTAGTGCATTGTGTATGGATGGAATACTTGATCAGTACAAGTTATATTATTCATCACAAATTCGTTCGTTATGTGATAGTCGATAAGAAAGTTCTTTCAAGTTAAAGAACCGAAACCAAGGTCGGGAACCTTGATGTGTACTTGGTAAGATTCATGCTGTGAGAGAGAACATGAATGTAAAGGAGATTGCAAGTGTAAGAAGTTTGAACACATGGACACATGGGATGTTAAACTTCTATTGCAATCAATAAGTGTTTACACTGACGATATACATCACAAGGTTGTAATATGATATTGACTACTCGAGTGTGATGTCGACATTTGTCGTTTGAGTTATTATTAACTCACCTTGTACATTGTTATATCCAAACGGGTTGTAGAGACAATTGAACCCCGTTAAAGTGAACATGGATTAACATTGTTTTTGACCATAGTTACTTATATGAGGTGACGTCTCGAAGTGACTAGAGTGTGATGCGATTGATGGCAAGTTCAAGTGCCATAGAGTCATGTGAGATGACTAGTCGATCACATAGGCAGACTATTAGGAACATTTTGTCGGGCCTAATGACCGCTTATAGAGTTCTGGCAAATTTATATAGCCTGGTCGTGGCGAGAGCTACTATAGTATTCAAATGAGTCGATTCTTTTGACTAAAGACTATTCACCTAAGATGGCACAGTTTGATTAACTTTGATTTGTGTTACTACGACCTTCGTAAATGGGGTCAAATGGGCATATTTTGGGTTATGATGGATGTGGCTAGTCGAAGGGAATGAGTGCGATAGGAATTGTCCACCCCTAGTCAGGGTTATAACAATATCTCAGGGCCACTCGAGGAGTAATGAACTGGAAATGCGTGGCCACGCTCGGAAGGTATCCAGAGTGGATAAATCCGGTCAATCAGTTATTCTCCAGATCGAGGAAACCACTCTCGATATGATCACTTGCAAGTACGACCTGAAAGACACCTTGCATTGAGTGGGAGATAGTAATAGGACAAGAGAATTGGTGACGCACACTTGTCGAGGACAAGTAGGAGATTGTTGGAATATGTGTCCTCCGACAATAATGCGATCACGACTGTTGATCATGATGATCACATGTTTAAATCTCATTATAAAGAATACAATTGGGAAGTAATTTTGTTATCATCAACCGGTCAACATATATCGGTAATGATTGGGACTAGAGTTTGACATTACTTGTCGTGACGGTGGTGATCGATTGACCCCTAGGTCATACCTATAGGGCAACACTCTTAATTGATTATTTAATTAATCGTATAATGTTACGAGTTAGTTAAATTACTTGAAAATTGACGGACGATTTTGGAAGTATAATTTACGTATCAAATTGAAATGTGATTAAATGAGATACGGTCTGAGTAATTGAATTGTATCATTACTCGGATGAAATTAATGTTTAAAGAAACAATCGAAATTGAATGAATTATTATAAATACAATGTGTTGTGATTTATAAATGGTAAAAATATTTTGGCACAAGTAATTATGAAATTACTAAGTCGATTTTTGACGTATTTTTATTAATACGTTGATTTTTAATATGTTAAAAATACATAACAAATTTATGTCACATATGACATGTGACATATTGACAATTGATAAAAATAATATGGAATCCATATTATGTAAAGTGCCGAAAAATTGGAGGAGTATTAAGCTAATTAATTGTTTTATTTAGTGGTAAACACAATGATTAAAAAGCAAGCCTAGCCATGCAAGCCTATTGTTCCTTGTGAAGAACAATTTCTCCATGCATTGGCTCTCCTAAAGCCTCTCCTCTTACACGGTTTTGAGAAGCAAAACCCATCATTGTTTTTCCTATAATTTTACCTAATAATATACTAAGTGTAGTGTATTATTATTTCATTCAACTTATCATCCAAAATATATAGTTCTAGTGAGAAGAAAAATCCTCTCTTCTTCTCTCTTAAAAACCGAAATATTCAAGTGTTAAATAATATTTTGGTTCAATTTTCTACCTTGATTAATATTATACTAGTATTTGTAATATTAATTAAATTAAGAGAAAGCCTTGGGTATAAAGCTTAGGGAGAGATCCTACACTTGGATCTTGTTCTTCCATAAGGAAAAGCTCAAGAACAAGAGAGAAAGGTGATCTCTCTTGTGCCCATTTAACCGAAATCATCATAGTAAGGACATGATTTCTCCTCTATTTTATTATTGTTTGC
>NW_027413646.1:0-17734 GCF_048544455.1 Silene latifolia | reverse complement strand
GCACACTTGAACCCTTAGATTTATTTATGCTTATGTATTTTCATTTTCCTTGTACATTTGTAGTAAGTATTTTCTTAGTAGTTTTAGAATAGGTTTCCATAAATAGGTATATCGCTATTCTGAACTAAACTTGTAAATTCAATGTTTCCTGCTACCAGGATGTAACTATCATATTTCCCTCTTTAGGGAGTACTAGTGAATGAAAATCTACTTCCTACCTTGTGCCTTCGTATTGCTTGTTGTTGCTTTGTTGTGAACGACTCTTAGCCTTCACTTTACTAACAAGCAGTGTTTGTGGGATCGACACTAGGATCCCGACTCACACCCCGAGACCCGAGTATCGTGCTAGTGGGCGATCCCTCACTAGTACGAAAAGCCTTGTCGCTTGCATCTTGCCTAGAGAAGGGGCAAAGGTGCGCGCCACGGTCCGGCAAAAGTAGCGGACCGTGACATTTGGTATCAGAGCCCGGTCTTCGGACGGGCGTCTGCAAGCCGCATTTGTTTATCGAGATCGAGAAAATGGGCGAAACAATCGAGGACCGAGTGGATGCCTTAGAGGACGCAATCGACGTCAAGCTTCCCAAACTCGAGGACATCGTGATGCGGATGGCCGCGAGCCTCGAGGAGTTACAAAAGACGGTTTGTGACCTTGAGACCAAGGTAGACGGGATGGACATTCGCATCCAAGCGATCAGTGGTGCGATCCCCGACGATCGGGAGGAAGAGATCAATCATCTGCACCGAAAGGTCGAGATGTTAGAGAACACTTGTGCCACGCTCGTGAAAGCGGTGGGCAATGACGGGAAATCTATGGGGAGCCATAAGGTGAAGGCACCCCCACCTCGTGCCTACGATGGGGCGAGGGATTCGAAAGCGGTGGATAACTTTATCTTCGATATGGAGCAATACTTCCGAGTAAGTGGGCTCGACGAAGACGCGGAAGTTGTCACGGCAAGCATGTATCTAGTCGACGATGCCAAGATGTGGTGGAGGGCTAGGTACAAGGAAATCGATGCGGGCACGATTACGGTGACATCGTGGGCCGACTTCAAGAGGATCTTGAAGGATCACTTCTACCCCGAGAACACGGAGTTTGTTGCTCGGAAGAAGTTGAAGGAAATCAAGCACACCAAATCAACTGGGAATATGTGAGGAATTCTCGGATGCATGCTCGAGATTAGCGAAATGTCCGAGACGGATAGGACATTCGAGTTCATTGACGGGTTGAAGAGGTGGGCACAACAAGAAGTCATGAGGCGAATCCCAAAACTCGTCTTCGGCCATATCATTGCGAACGCCTACTCGACTTTCACGGAGAGCGAGAGGCACCAAGAGTGGTGGCACCAACGGGGAATACTTTGGGTGCGTCACGAGTGGGTACAATGGACAAAGGCCCCAAAACAGCGCCATTTCATTGGGAATGCAGTCGGTTCCCGCTCGCAAGGAAGTCAAGCCCAATCGGCGAGCACCACAAACTCGCCCTCAAGCTCGTCTTCGAAGGTGGGAAACTCTCTTTGCGTCCACAACGAAGAGACCGTTCGCGTGTTTTGTGTGCAAGGGTCCTCACAAGATGGCCGATTGTCCGAACCAAGCAGAGTTCAATGCCATGTTCAAGAAGATGCCGAAAGGAGCTCAAGAACATCTTGATGGAGCGTTGGCAACCTATCACCAAGAGTGTAACGAAGACTCGAGTGATGGGGAAGACCAACCACGGATGGGCTCACTTCAGAGGATCAGCGCGATGGGGAAGTACGAAGCTTCCTCCGCCAAGAATTCCGACGGGCTCATGTACGTGGACATGATGGTGAATGGGAAGCACGCACGAGCTTTGATCGACTCGGTGCCTCCCACAACTTTGTTACGAAAGAAGAAGCCGATCGGTTGGGGCTTGTTTTGCGGGATGCTAACACGCTGCAAGCCGGTCAATGGGAAAATGAGACGCGTCCAAGGAGTGGCTAAGAAGGTCGCGGTCCAAGTGGGTAAGTGGGCGGGGAGCTCGACTTCACCACCGTTCCGCCGGATGACTTCAAGTTAGTACTCGGGATGCGTTCTTTTCGGAAAGCATTGGTAGTATTGAAACCAAGTGACGGATCGATGCTACTAATGGGGTCTATCGTAGTGAATACGGTAGATGGCGACGAAGACAAGGGGCAGATCGAATTTCGGCTATGAGGGTGATAGGATCCGATGCGAAACAAGGGATGCGACCTTGGAGAATGCCTAAAGGTTCGGTGGAGCCGAGGGCGAACAAGACCCAGGCTAACTACGATGCTAAGTGGCCTGGGGACGAAAGAAGAGTCTACCCCCTCACCGAGGAGTAGACAATGAGGGCAGAGATGCCCAAAGAAGTAGGCCTCGTACCATCGAGGGGCCGCGTCGATGTCTTCGAATCGGCGTCCTGGTTTTATGGGTCGATCGACCCAAGAGATAAGGCCTCGTACCATCGGGGGCGGCGCGTCGATGTGTTGAATCGACGTCCTGGTTTGCGGTCGGTCGACCCAAGAGAGCAGCCTCGTACCATCAGGGCCGCGAAATGCGATTCGGCGTCCGGAGATCTCACATTCCCTTGAATGCAAATGGTCTTTGAAGTGACGAGAGACAAGACGAAGGTCCGTTGGGGCGATTGGAGAAAGCCCGAGAGAGCACTTTTCAAGCAGCGGCAAAGTGGGCGTTCCCGAGAGACAAGGAGCCCGTGGTGGACTTGGAGAACATGATGTTCGGCGGCTTCTATGTCAAGGAACTCCACCTATCCTTGAAGGTACGAAGAGGCCAGTCATTGTTTGGGACGAAGCGCACATTCAAGCCGAGTTGTACAAGCCAATCCCCAACACTGCATGGACAGTCAGAGCTCACCGAGGATGTCTCACTGAAGCACCGTTCAAGATCTTTTGTGTTGCCGAGGGCGGCAACAGATTAGGTGGGGGAGAGTGTGACGATCCGCACACTTGAACCCTTAGATTTATTTATGCTTATGTATTTTCATTTTCCTTGTACATTTGTAGTAAGTATTTTCTTAGTAGTTTTAGAATAGGTTTCCATAAATAGGTATATCGCTATTCTGAACTAAACTTGTAAATTCAATGTTTCCTGCTACCAGGATGTAACTATCATATTTCCCTCTTTAGGGAGTACTAGTGAATGAAAATCTACTTCCTACCTTGTGCCTTCGTATTGCTTGTTGTTGCTTTGTTGTGAACGACTCTTAGCCTTCACTTTACTAACAAGCAGTGTTTGTGGGATCGACACTAGGATCCCGACTCACACCCCGAGACCCGAGTATCGTGCTAGTGGGCGATCCCTCACTAGTACGAAAAGCCTTGTCGCTTGCATCTTGCCTAGAGAAGGGGCAAAGGTGCGCGCCACGGTCCGGCAAAAGTAGCGGACCGTGACACTTGGCTCATGGTCAAGTCATTTCAACAAAATACAACAATTGTTTTTTATTGCAAAAGAACAATCCTTCCATGTCTAACATGGAAATAATGTTTTTAGACAAAGTGGGTATATAATAACAATTATGTAGATTACAACTCAAAGCTATTAGCTAAAACAAGTACATAAGTCCCTCTTGAAGTGGTGGCTACCCTAGCTCCATTTCCTTGTCGGAGATCTACATCACCCTTGTTTAGCTTTTCCACATTTCCAAGTCCCACTTCGAGTGATAAGTCCAACATTGATATCTTCCAAATACTTGGGGCAATTACGCTTCCAATGGCCCATGACATTACAATAATGACATTCGTCGTAGGATTGGGCACCTTTCTTGGTTTTGGTTGTGGTAGTCTCACTATCAACTTCCAATTCAGTATCGGATTTGGGTTTCTTACCCTTCTTTGCCTTTCCTTTATTAATACCATTACCCCTTTCAGTTGCAAGGACACTCTTGCTAGAACTCCCACTCAATTTGATATTTCTCCTTCCTTCATCAAACAACGATACCTTGGAATTTGTGAGATTCTCCTCATGTGATTCTCTTACCAAGGAGGTGGACATGAGTATGGGAGTGGGAGGTGTAGAAGTGGTAAAATAGCAAATATTTCCATCCTTAGCAATGCCTAAGCGTAATTCTCTAATCGGGTCATTGTCATACAAGGAGCATTTTTCATTGAATGATTGGAGCCATGAATTAATGGTGATCGGTGTAATAGTTTTTGATGAATCCATTGCGGATAAATAACTACAAAAACGGATATGAAGGAAACAATTAACATTTATCGTTATAATGATACTTGTAAACGTTTTAAACAAGTTTTAAGCATTTATATAGTGACCTCTACCCAACTATTATAAATGATCCCGAGATCCAAATTCATATCAATTCGGGCACGGTGAGCCGATTCATCCCTTATCAATATAACTCGGTGGATTAACTCTTTAATCGATTCTACTTCTAGAACTCTCGGTCGATAAAATTACTTTAATATTTATCTTAAGCCCGGAACACATGCGACTACGGTCACGAATACTTCCGTTGAGCTCAATCCAAATTTCGATGTAATAACATTTTATTACCCACTTACCCAACGTAACAAGTTTAGCAGCCCGGTGAGCCGAGCCTACTTCCTTATGAAATTGGGACTCATGGTTTCTACTATTTGGTAAGGCTAATTCTCAATTATTATTTAGTGAGAGGTATTGTCAATTTATTATCTATCACGTTTTAAGTCAACTAAATCGGTGAACTACGATAATTATAATTGACACGGTTGATGACTCGATATGATATGCATGTGTTGTTATGCCGATTTGGCAATGCATGCAACATATTAAAAGAAATGCAAAACAATAATAAATCCCTAGTATGGCCTTCCTAAAATAGAAAATCAAATAATCTATTACATATTCGGAAACCAACTCCTTTGGTCCCTTGAATCTTCACGTGGCACACCTCCCTAGAACACCGTCTTTGTCGGAACGCCTTTCCGAATGGCACCGTCTTGATGAAACTCCATGATTACAAATAATAATAAAAATACAAAGCTATTCCTATTATACATTTGTAAAATGAAACTAGTAAAAAATAAAAGTGAAACGAGATCACATTAAATTACAACTGAATCAATATTCCCTTTCATTACGGGTAATATCGATTAAAACTAAGGCCATACTAAGATAAAATTACATAATTCAAAATTATATAAATAAAAGACATTCAACAATTGAAATATGCAGCATTATAAAATGTGTCTATCATGCCAAATTATGTGCCAAATCGCCCTATTTAACTTATATCGTTTATATAACCCAGTTTTATGGAAATGCGTGATAATAGCTTATTAAAATCATTAATCAATACTTAAATCAAATTTAAGCTCAAGTTAATTATCTTAACATTCTTAGGACTCAAAAATTAGTCATCACTCAATTTTTGACAATAATTCAACTTGATATGATTTCATGCTCATTTTTTACCTTAAAATCATAACATTTATGAAATAAATCCAAATTAAATTACAATAATTTCAAAATTTGAATTTTAAATTTTTGAACATTCTGGAATAATTCCATGACACTCATAATGTCAAAAATTATGGTTAAAACTTTCGCATTTATTTCGAGAAAATATAGTTGCGATTTATCGGTTTTATCAAATAAAACATCTAAAGTATACAAAAATTAATCCAATCAATTTTAAAATTTTAGATCTGATAAGTGTTATATTTATGTAAACTAAAATAATTTTCTATGCCATGCAATTCGTTTTAGCTATTTATGCTAAAATAGTCACTATTTATGTCATTTTTACTCTAAAAATTCATAAATCATGCTAAATAAATCAAGTTCATTTCAAATTTTACACACAGTGAGTAAAACATGCATGTGACAACATATTAAAATTTCATGGCCCGTTTCGAAGTTTAACTATATTTAACCATTTTACCTCCTTTTAATTCATTTTTATCTCATAAAAATCATAAATCATGCAATATTAATCACATTAATACGCAATTTTACATACAATAAATAAAATATGCATGTGAGGTCATATAAAAATTTCAAGGTCAGAAACTTAAATTAACTATTTTTAGCATTTTAATTTGCATTTTAGTCATTAAAATGTAATAAAATCACTAAAAAACATTAAAACGAGCAATAAATTACCATAAATCATAAAAATGACCTAAAATTATTTTAGGACCAGAATATATAACATGCATCATGATTTCGTGACTTACTCTAATAAATCAAAAAAATTTAGTTTTAATTAAGTTACATTTAACTCGGAAAAACCAAACCGATTATGCATGCAACATCCTATGCTCTGATACCAATTGTTAGGTTCATATACCTATTATTAGACTCTTCTAATAGTGAACTAATTAACATATTAATGTGAGTTCATTAGATCTAGTGCATGCACAACAAAATAAGAGATTAAATGAGAAAAACAATGTCCCTTACATTGTTATATGGCTCGAAAATGGAGTGAAACCTCTAACTCGACAATTTAAGTAGAAAACTAAGGAAATGAGCCTAAGTTTGCATGAAACAAACTGAAATTTTAGGCGTGTCCTTGAGGGACGAATGGGATATGTCTAGACCCGAACACAAAGCAATAGGAATAGACTCGATAGTTTAAAGCACACAAGCAAGTAAACTACCAAACTCCAAGCACACAGCAAAGGAGCTCTTCAAGCACAAAGCAAAGAAGAGATTTTAATGAAGAAAACTCATGTTTCTTACTTGGTTTTTATCTTAATCAAATCTGAATATTACACTTGGGAACTTGGTTTACTTATAGCCCAAGTCCTTCTAATCTTAACCATCCAAATTACATCTAATGGCTAACATTTAAACAAGCAAGAAAACAAGGAAAAGTTGTCTCCACAAGGAAACATGCAAGAAAACAAGGAAAAGTTGTCTCCACAAGGAAACATGCAAGAAAACAAGGAAAGTTGTCTCCACAAGGAAACATGCAAGAAAACAAGGAAAAGTTGCTGAAAAGTAAAGAAAAAAGCAAGAAAACAAGCAAGAAAACAAGGAAAAGTTGCTGAAATTCTTCAAAATAAAGAAAGCAGCCTCCTAGGACTGTTTTGGTCGGTCCAAGCAGCTGGATTTCTTCCTAGGATGGTCTTCATTTGATTAATAAAAAGATGGGACCGATTGGAAGCAAACTAAGCTCGATTGTTGAAAACCGATAAACTCGTTACTCGGTTTTGTCTTGCGAATTCATCTCAGCTTGGATCCTTATTTAAATAAAAGTTCCTAGGCAAAAAGTCTCTAAACTCATCATAGAAGGGTCTAGAGTCATAAAATATCACATCTTGTTAGACGTATTTGGAGTTGGACCTTGAATTGTGATGATGTCCAAAACCGGGCTTGATAGCATTCTCAGGAAACCAGGCGCATCTTGTAGAGGGCATATCTCATAGCTCACAATGAATTTAAGGGCTCATGATAGCTTACTGGAAAGCTAAATGAGTTATCTTTCATATCCAAAAGGAATCAACCTTAATCATTGAGTAAATCTTGAGTTATTGAACGTTTAGTGCACGTAGGTCATGGGCTGTCCAGTAATGCGCAGTCTGTTTGCATCCGCCATATCTCAAGATATAAAATAGCTATGATGGTAATTCCAAATCCCTGATTTATATAAGAGCTTAAGCTTTCCAATGGCATAGGAATCATATGACTTGAACCGTTAGAACTTGAGATATACAGATTGGAAGTCAGGCCTGCTGGAATAATACTTCAAAAAGCGATGAAACACTTTCAATTGTTAACCATTCCTTGGACTGTTTCTTTTGGCCTTAAAATGAATCAAAATGAAACAATTTTGTTTCAAACTCCCTTTCTTGAAAAGAATTTGCCCTCAAATTCTCGACATTGTCATCTTCAACCTCTTCACAATAAGAACACACACACCTTAAGAGATGGATTATCATGATTTCCTCCCTGGATCATAGACCACTGTAATTGTGTATGGCAAGAGAGGTGTTGTTACTCTTTTGTCACCAAAGTTCTTGGACAAATCAGGCTTTAAGGACGTTTGAGGTTGCTCCTTACTCAGTTGGCATGATCCCAAGATGTAGATTTTTAAGCAAGAACCATGGTTGATGTAGGAGGTCGGATTTGGTACACTCAAGTTTGGAACAACCCAAGACTCTCTTTTTGCTTTACCCTTGCTTGAATCCGAACAAGTTCCACCATTGAACATGATCATGGACTGTCCAAACTCCATGGTTTGAAGGCTAAGTAGTCCTTGATTAACAATCACTTCTCTAGACCCCAAATCAGTAGCTTGGTCATTGATGGTCACATGGGAGAGGATATGGCTATTCTCCTCCTCACTAGTAGGCTTATGTGTTGGGTTGAAGGGGGTTTTATTTTCAAAACATGGACTCTCAAATGTAGCACTACATGGGTTAATCATCTCATCACAAATGCTAATGACTTTTGGCTCAAGGGATTTAGACTTAGGAAAAGTAATGTTCAAGCTTGGCACAACTCCTTGGTCTAAACTCTCCTCTTTCCCATCTGTTTTGGCTACTTCTAAACTAACCCCTTTAGCTAAGACCTCATGGTTTTTAGGCCTTACTAAGCTCTTCTCAACATCCAAAGCCAACCCAAGCAATTCTCCATATGAATGCACCATTTCTAAGTTAATTTTTCGAGCAATTTCAGATTTCAAGCCAAGAAAAAATCTGATTTTTTTGAAAGGATTAACTTCATTGACACACACAAAATGTAGTTTCTCAAATAATCTAGCATACTCATGGACACTCAAGGAATTTTGTTTTAGGGTCTTAAGTTCAGTCAACAAATTATCCATGGTAGAAGAAGGTAGAAACTTTAATCTCATGTTCCTTTCAAGTTTAAACCAAGAACATATTCTACCCTTCCCTTCCATCCTCCTTGAAAATGCAAGAGTATTATACCACAACAAAGCAACACCCTTTAAACAAGACACAACCAACTCAAGCTTCCTTTCCTCCGAAAAATACTTGCCCTTAAAATAGCATTCAACCTCATATAACCAAGGCACAAAGGCCCTACTGTTTTCACCATTAAAAGAAGGAAGTAATGGTGTTTTACCTTTGTCTCTAAGGGTGGGAGAGGACATATGACAATCACGGAGCAAGTGGTGCTCTCCACGGTTCAAATCTGGTGGTTTTGGCTCCCTTGGAACACCATGACAACCGGTTGCACTCCTTGTAGGCACATCACCTTTAAGCCTTCTTATTTGGGCTTGTAACTTCACCTTAGTTTCTTGTAAGGACTTGGAAGTAGAACCAAGGTCACAAGGCTCAATCTTTGAGCATGGAACATAAGGAACATACTCCATTGCTACTGATTTTCCAATGGGAAAACCGAGTGACAACACTTTAAGAAAGACAAATTTTTTTTTTTAACAACAAACCAAAGTTTTGATAAACTCTCTTCACTCTTGGGTTTGTTATTGTGTTTTTGTTGTAGTTAGGATAGATGAACACTCAACCAAAGCTCTGATTACCAAGTTGGAGTGAAACCTCTAACTCGACAATTTAAGTAGAAAACTAAGGAAATGAGCCTAAGTTTGCATGAAACAAACTGAAATTTTAGGCGTGTCCTTGAGGGACGAATGGGATATGTCTAGACCCGAACACAAAGCAATAGGAATAGACTCGATAGTTTAAAGCACACAAGCAAGTAAACTACCAAACTCCAAGCACACAGCAAAGGAGCTCTTCAAGCACAAAGCAAAGAAGAGATTTTAATGAAGAAAACTCATGTTTCTTACTTGGTTTTTATCTTAATCAAATCTGAATATTACACTTGGGAACTTGGTTTACTTATAGCCCAAGTCCTTCTAATCTTAACCATCCAAATTACATCTAATGGCTAACATTTAAACAAGCAAGAAAACAAGGAAAAGTTGTCTCCACAAGGAAACATGCAAGAAAACAAGGAAAAGTTGTCTCCACAAGGAAACATGCAAGAAAACAAGGAAAGTTGTCTCCACAAGGAAACATGCAAGAAAACAAGGAAAAGTTGCTTTGAAAAGTAAAGAAAAAAGCAAGAAAACAAGCAAGAAAACAAGGAAAAGTTGCTGAAATTCTTCAAAATAAAGAAAGCAGCCTCCTAGGACTGTTTTGGTCGGTCCAAGCAGCTGGATTTCTTCCTAGGATGGTCTTCATTTGATTAATAAAAAGATGGGACCGATTGGAAGCAAACTAAGCTCGATTGTTGAAAACCGATAAACTCGTTACTCGGTTTTGTCTTGCGAATTCATCTCAGCTTGGATCCTTATTTAAATAAAAGTTCCTAGGCAAAAAGTCTCTAAACTCATCATAGAAGGGTCTAGAGTCATAAAATATCACATCTTGTTAGACGTATTTGGAGTTGGACCTTGAATTGTGATGATGTCCAAAACCGGGCTTGATAGCATTCTCAGGAAACCAGGCGCATCTTGTAGAGGGCATATCTCATAGCTCACAATGAATTTAAGGGCTCATGATAGCTTACTGGAAAGCTAAATGAGTTATCTTTCATATCCAAAAGGAATCAACCTTAATCATTGAGTAAATCTTGAGTTATTGAACGTTTAGTGCACGTAGGTCATGGGCTGTCCAGTAATGCGCAGTCTGTTTGCATCCGCCATATCTCAAGATATAAAATAGCTATGATGGTAATTCCAAATCCCTGATTTATATAAGAGCTTAAGCTTTCCAATGGCATAGGAATCATATGACTTGAACCGTTAGAACTTGAGATATACAGATTGGAAGTCAGGCCTGCTGGAATAATACTTCAAAAAGCGATGAAACACTTTCAATTGTTAACCATTCCTTGGACTGTTTCTTTTGGCCTTAAAATGAATCAAAATGAAACAATTTTGTTTCAGAAAATAAGGGCACAAATAAGGTCACCTTCTTTATTTGTTCTTGAGCTTAAATGTAATGGATGATCCTCCAAAATCCCAATGTAGAGATCATCCTTTGATTGCACCCAAGACAAATCCCTTAAACTAATATATTAATTAACTAGATTAATATACTAGTATCCTTAAAATAAATCTAATAATATTCTTATTACTACACTAGTAATCTAATATTGTGATTAGAATTTTGATGAACAATCTAATGTATTCTAAAACAAGTTTAGAGAGAAGAGGGAGAGAAGGAGGTAAGGATGCATGTCATATGAATGGATGAATAAGAGAACAAATTCTCTTAATAATAAGGAGGGGAAAACCGGTGGTGGAGGGGTACACCTAGCCAATGTATGGCTCTTGCTTTATCTTTTGTTCTTCACAAGAAATAGCATGTGTAAGACTAGTTAGAGTAGGTGTATAAGGCTAGATAGACTAGGTTTGATTATATATATTTTATCTCATAAAATAAATCAACCACAATCCACTACTACTCCCTCCATTTCGGTCACCATGTATAAAATGGACTACCATTTTATTTTGTCAATTTGCCACTTGTCACACAATATGTCACATGTAGTATGTTACATGTTGTTAATTAATTTAATGAATATTTATCAAATAAATATCATTTCACAAATTAATTAAATTACATACAATAAATTGACTAGTGATTCTTGATCACATAAATAAAATGGGTCATATAATTATAATTCACAACATATTGTAATTATAATTAACCATTCATTCTTATCTCTATTGTTTCACAAACAATAATCAATTTTAGTAATAAAGTATTTTAATTACTAAAATAAATCTTATTTAATCAAATTACAATAAGATATTAAATATTTTCTCTCACAATTGAATTGTTCAATTTTAAGGAATTGATTAACTTGTATCGCCATACAATTAATCAATTTGTCTATTAAGGGAATTGTCCTTTAGGTGTGACCTTAAGGGATCAACTGATCACCACCATCAAACGACAGTAATGTCAAACTCTAGTTAGCCAATCATTACTGATTAATGTTGATCAGTTGACTATACAAATGAATCATCCCTTACGTATTTTTAATTTGAGATTTCAACATGTGATCGCACTATTGTTGAGTACACATACTCCAACATCTCATTATTCTTGATTTGACTAATGCACGGACTGTTCAATTATTTTTTATTGAATCAATGTTGCATTATTGGTGGGTTTGAATCAACGTTGCATTATTGGTGGGTGATTCTATAATTTTAATTTTGTTCCAAAATTAAATTAAAATTATGGTCGTTAATCAAGGTACAAATATTGTGAGTCCATGGGTGCAGAGGGATCGTAAGTTATCAGAATAAGCACAAAATAAAAGATTAAGGGAATTGTGTCGACAACCGAGCTATATTGAAAGCGAGAAGAAAATGGATGCGTTACGAGAAAGGTTAAAGGAACAATGTCCTTTCCATTTCATTAAGTTCCCCCCTAAACATATAATTCTTGAAGGTACAGATGAGAATTCATCGGCTTTCGAAGTTGGTTCTTCTGAGGATTTGATGGTGGGGTATTGAAGAACAATGAACACAAGCAGAACATATAGGAAACACTGAATGTGTATGATTTATTGATGATAAAAAAAAAGAGAATACAACTAGCTTATATAGAATACATACACGTTCCCATATAATTACTTACCTAATTACAAGACTAATAAAAGGTAACTAAATAATTCACAATGATCTCATACTCTGAATGTCTCGGATATTATATGCGTAATATTGCACAATATCGAATGATATCGTCTATTACTCCCCCTCAAGTTGGAGCACTTGGTAACCCAATGCCCAACTTGGACTGGAGATAACGAAAAGCATCACCACCTAGTGCCTTGGTAAATAGGTCGGCAATTTGCTCTTTACTCCGTATGTACGAAGTAGAAATCGTTCCAAGAACAAGATGATGACGAATAAAATGACAATCGATCTCTATGTGTTTAGTTCGATCATGAAAAACGGGATTTTTAGCTATGTGGAGTGCGGCCTTATTATCACAAAAAAGCTCTATAGATTGTGCGTGAGAAACACCCAGTGAAGCAAGAAAAGATTTGAGCCAAATGACTTCACTTGTTACAGCTGCTAAGGCTCGATACTCGGCCTCGGCTGTCGATTTTGCTACTGTTGTTTGCTTCTTTGCCTTCCACGAGATGGGTGAATTCCCAAAAACAACGAAATAACCGGTTAAAGACCTTCTTGACAAAGGACATTTCGCAAAATCCGAGTCCGAATAACCCTTCAACTTGAAATCGCAACTCTTGTCTATCACAATTCCTTTTCCTGGATTTCCTTTGAGGTAACGTGT
Organism: Silene latifolia; assembly: GCF_048544455.1. Lineage (NCBI taxonomy): Eukaryota > Viridiplantae > Streptophyta > Magnoliopsida > Caryophyllales > Caryophyllaceae > Silene > Silene latifolia. The sequence continues at coordinate 4,541 of NW_027413646.1, read as the reverse complement.
CACTCGAAGTACCGCATCCCAATGCTCCTTTCTAGGAGCGTGCACAAACTGAGATAGTATATGGACAGCGTACACTAGGTCTGGCCTCGTAATGGTCAAATAAATTAGTCGTCCCACTAATCTCCGATACTTCATGGAGTCGTTCAATACACACCCTTCCGCCAAAGCTAAGTTATGGTTCGGCTGAATGGGGTGTCTCTTTCGCTCCTCCCATTCCCGCTTCCATCACAATTTCTAAAGCATATTTACGTTGGCTAAGGAAGAGTCCCTTTGACCCGGTGGCTACCTCGATTCCCAAGAAGTACTTGAGTCTGCCGAGGTCCTTTATTCCAAAACTACGGTCAAGAAATTGCTTGAGACGCCCACTAGCTTCTTCGTTGTTACTTACGACAATCATGTCATCTACATACACCAATATGCCAAGAAAAATGCCATCTTTGTCGAAAGTGAACAATGAATAATCAGCCATCGATTGGATGAAACCGTACCTTGTCAATGAAGTGGTTAATTTAGCAAACCAATTTCTTGAAGCTTGTTTGAGCCCATACAAAGACTTCATCAATTTACACACTTTAGACGATCCATCCTTGTTGAATCCGGGTGGCATGCGCATATATACTTCTTCATCTAAGTCACCGTGAAGAAAGGCATTGTTTACGTCTAATTGAGCTATAGACCATCCCTTTGCAACTGCCACGGCCAACAAGCATCGGACACTAGTCATTTTGGCTACCGGCGTAAAAGTTTCGTGGTAGTCTACCCCTTCAATTTGAGTGTAGCCTTGAGCCACTAACCTTGCTTTATATCGTTCAATAGTTCCATCTGCCTTATACTTCACCTTGTAAACCCATCGACAACCAATGGGTCGTTTGCCTTTCGGAAGTTCTACTATTTTCCACGTACCATTCTTTTCTAATGCAGCAATTTCCTTTGACATGGCCTGCTTCCATTCTTCTGATTTTGCAGCTTCTTCATAATTGCATGGTTCTTTAATTGAATCCACTTTTGCCAAGAAATTCCTGTGATTGTTAGAAAAATAATTCGTAGTGACATAATTAACCATAGGATAACGAGTACCTTTCTTCGCGGATTTCAATTGGTTTGGGTGAGCACAAGTGTCTGCTACGGGGTCTATAATTCGAGTTGATTTTCACACATAATCTTTCTTCCAATAGGGCTCAAATTTTTCACGAGCACCTCGTCCCATTGTTTCATTTGTTATGAGACCGTCTGTTTGTATTTCTGCCTCTTCGATCAATTCTCCATCTCTAATATCATTATGCTCAACCAATTCCTCATCTCCCACGTTATCATCTCTAATATCATTATGCTCAACCAATTCCTCATCTCCCACGTTGTCAGGCTCATGAGCACTCCTTTTTTCACTCACATTCTCACGGGTAGGTTCCACAAAAATTGGTGTATCAGAAGGAATTATTTTCAAGTTTTCACTTTTGTCTGTGGTATTAATATCATCAAAAGGGAAAATATGTTCATAAAAGATAACATCTCTTGACTCAAATAAATGTCGTCTTTTAATGTCATATACCTTCCAACCCTTTTTACTATGTGGATATCCGACAAAGACGCATCTTTTACCCCGTTCATTGAATTTGTCTTTCGGCTTATCTTTGTTGTGAGCATAAAAAAGACTTCCAAAGACTCGAACATTATCAAGATTAGGTCGTTCACCATACAAAACCTCGTAAGGAGTTAGCCCGTCAAGCACACGTGTGGGTGTTCGATTTATCAAATACGCAGCGGTTAAAACACATTCTCCCCAAAACTCAATGGGTAAATTTCCTTGAAAACGTAGGGCTCTAGCTTTTTCTAAGATATGTCTATGTTTCCTTTCCACCCTTCCGTTTTGCTGTGGGGTGTCAATGTTACTCGTTTGAAAAACCATCCCATTTTCATTATAGTAATCTTTCATTATTCCAGAAAGGAACTCCGTTCCATTATCACTCTGTACTATTTTAACTTGTTTTCCAAATTGAGTCTTAGTCATGTTGCAAAAACTCACCATTAGCCGACTTACTTCTCCCCTATCTCGCATAAGGTAAACCCATACATTTCTACTTCGGTCATCAACAATAGTAAGAAAATAGTGGGCTCCCGATAAACTTTTTGTACTGTATGGTCCCCAAATGTCACAGTGTATTAGAGTAAATAGATCAGCACTTCTTTTATTATTAGTTTTAAAAACTGAACGAGTTTGCTTCGCTCGACAACACGGGTCGCAAACGTCACCAGAATTCCAAAACAAATTAACACCAACTAAATTAGAGAAAAGAGGCAAAATATTACTAGACGGATGACCGAGCCTTTTGTGCCAAAGTCGTGCATCTCTACTCGTATCAACTCGCGCAACAATTTTGTCTCGGCTTCCTTTGAAATAATAGACCCCATCCTTGTGCTCACCCCGTCCAATCTTCATCCTCGTAGATTGGTCCTGTATAACACAATGGTCAGTATAAAATGTCACAATACAATTATTTTCCGCAATCAATTGTTGTATAGAAATCAAATCACAGGTTAAAGACGGGACGTAGAGTACATCCTTGAGCACAAAATTTTCACTCAGTCTCACATCACCGTGTTCCTGTGCCACAATGTGTGAACCATCTGGCAGCCCGACCGTTGAAGGTTTGCCACGCCATATGTTGTTCAACAGATCACGCCTACCTGTCATGTGGTGCGACGCTCCACTATCAAGCAACCAATTACTAAAACATGTATCATCCATACCTGTTTGCTTTTGACTACCTTCTACTTTGGTGTTTAGCAAACTTCTCAGTTTAACCACTTCATCCGTGGTGAATTCCTGCTTTTGCGAATTAGTGTCAGATTTCTTGTTTCCATCTCCTTGTGTCATCGTTTGAAACAAAATTCCTCACTTTGTTTTGTGTGTGTATTTTTTTTTTTTTTAAAAAAAGAACCAGGATCAAGGTAAGATGTCACTCTGATGCCATGAAGAACAATGAACACAAGCAGAACATATAGGAAACACTGAATGTGTATGATTTATTGATGATAAAAAAAAAGAGAATACAACTAGCTTATATAGAATACATACACGTTCCCATATAATTACTTACCTAATTACAAGACTAATAAAAGGTAACTAAATAATTCACAATGATCTCATACTCTGAATGTCTCGGATATTATATGCGTAATATTGCACAATATCGAATGATATCGTCTATTAGGTATATATTACCCAAATGCGATTGGTATATATCTACCATGAGTGAAGCAACAAAAGCTTGGCGTCAATGGTGGTTTAGGTCATCGAAAGTGATGTCGGATTTGGAGGAAAAGACCAAGTTGAAATAGACTCCTACACCATCATTAATGGGAAGAGATATTGTCCATGACGTAGTGTATTTTGGGTCATTTGATTAATGTATGTTTATTAATTACTCATTGGGTTGTATTTAGGAAACTAATTAAGGAAAGAAGTTTTTAATATATGCATTAATTTCATTGGGTTGTGTATAATTTATTCTTGAATTTCCATTTTCCCCCACTTGCTATCCCAGTTGCCTTATTGTGAGAGGAGCAATATCCATCACAAGCTTGTGGCGGATCACAAATTCTTATTTGTGACGGACATATCTGTCACAAGCTTGTGACGGGTCAAATATTATCCACTTGAGTAGGTAAAGACAAACACTTTGTGATTCCCTAGACTTGTCTTATCTACACAAGTGGGAGATACTTGACCCGTCATAAGCTTGTGACGGATAATGTTCGTCACAATCAAGACGCTTTGTACTAACTTAATACGGAGTACCAAATATGGAAGATGCTTTGTTTTGGCAAGAAAAACTTGACACAATGAATGATAAATGACAACGGTTACACACCAACCGATGTATTATAATGAAAACAATTACGGGTTTATAGTCAGCCGTTGTCATATTGCAAAATACAAAAGACGGTTTCGCTTAACCCGTGTTTATTAGTTTCAATTAAATAATTCTTCAACCAACACACATGCAAACCTTCTCCTCGCTCACTTAAAACCCTCGAACACTGAGTTTCCCTAGAACCACTAGTATTCTCCGTCGTCGTCGTCATCCCCATTGTTAGGATCATATACCTCTTATTAGACTCCTCTAATAGTGAACTAATTTACTTCTTAATATTTGTTCTTTAGATCTAGTGCATGCATAACAAAATAAGAGATTAATGAGAAAAATAATGCCCCTTACATTATTATTTTCGGATTTATGGGCACAAGTAAGGTCTCCTACCTTCACTTGTTCTTGAGCTATGAGAAGTATTAGGATGATCCTCCAAAATCCCAATGTAGAGATTCTCCTCTTGATTGCACCCAAGATTTAACCCTTATCACTACTAAATAATATTTGCTAGATGTTTATTTAGTAGTCTACCTTAAAATTGATTGCTAATACTCATATATTACACTAATAATATTAGTAATATGATTGAACAATTTGGATTAAAACTTCTCAAGTTTTTGAGAAGGAAAACTAAGAAATAAGAGAGAGGTTTTTTATTGCATGTATCAT
>NW_027413645.1:0-17772 GCF_048544455.1 Silene latifolia | reverse complement strand
GGTGTCAAACATACAAGGTCTAACTAGAAGTTTCATAACCTAACCATCGCTAAAGTCGCGAATAGCAAATTATACAAACCAAATATGAGAAAGGGAGACATATGTCCCTAAAATGTATGTGACATAAAAAGGGTTTAAGGGTCACAATGAAATAAAACCAGTCTAGGTTCCAAGGTTACTTTGCTCGCTAGCTCGTCCATGTACCCCATATATGCATCACCTACCTGTCATTCGCATTTTATACAAATACGAAAGCCACAGTCAGTGGGGAGTAACTCCGAGTTCTCCCAGCCACGAAATGTCATAATTAATATAACATGTAAACATAAGAATATGAAAACGAATCACACATAGCCTTAGCATATAGATGCTAGACAATCGTGCTTATCATGTGAACAAAAATATAACAACACATAGTCCTAGCATGCGAATACTAGACCGACTCATACTACACTATCATGTGAATCACTTAACATCCAGGAATCCAAACTCTATCAACCATAGCCGGCTTGCATCTAACCTTCTATGATTCATAGAATCACCATACAAGAAAGGGCAATATATCAAAGACAGGCATAAGTTCTTAGTACGGTCAATAGTCACTTTGTAACTCGAGTCTATACCACGAGGTAGGGAAGGTAATCGAACCGGTATCTTGGCTCAGCGGTTACTATTAAGAAAACATGGCCAAGAGACAACACAACCCTAGCCTAAAATCCTTGAGACCTAGACATGCGGATACACACCACCGCACCCAAGACCCACAACTTTTTTTTAAAACAAAGTGAAGTGAGTACCCTAAGGACACCACCGAAGGGTTGGCTAGTACTTAAGCTGACCACTTACTATCAAAATAAGTAACTGAGGTCATGCCCCAACTTGGATAAACATCCACTAGTCAGGAACACAAAGGCTATCAAGCAGTGAACATATACTCGTCAAAGACTATAAAGACCTATCTATGATGAAGGCCGAAGTACTCACCTAGGACCTAGTCCCAGCTAGTCCCAGCTTGAATACTTTAGCCCACACCACACAAGACTCACCACACCAGTCAAGTAAGACACCCACTTAACCATAAGAGGGCAATAAGTCCTACTTACAAACATAAATTCTAATATTCTATCATGTGAAAGGCTATATAAATGTCTAATCAAATGAGATAAACCAACGAATCCTCAATACAAATTTCCAATTCTAACAATATTAACCAAATTAAAGGCTTCGGGGAATCTAGGGCCGTTTTTACAATATAAAAAGCTACTTAAATCAACTAATTACACATGTGAAATAAAAATATAATAAATGGCCTAAAACAAGAAAAAGGCCGATTATCCAATTCATATAAAATTTCATCCAACCGAATTTTTACCCGCAACCCCACCTGCGGCAGTGCACGGTTAAATTGCGGTGACCAATCACTCAATTAACTGACATCGCATCAGTCAAAGGGACTAAGGCTCAGTTTTCGGCACAATCAACAAAACATGGCAATTATTGCTATAAAATTTACCTTGAGCCTAATCATTACAATATCATCTTATAACCTATCCTAATCATGTGATAACTATCAATATAAGCTTAATTTTACCAACCTCATTATCTTTACTACTAACATTATTCATTTCATAAAATTACCCATATGCTACTTATACTAAATATAACATTCACAAAATCATACAAAAAGCAAAGAATGTGACATTTATTCGTCGAGTAACTCGGAATAGTTACCTTAAGCTAGCAAAGAGACAAGCAATAAACTTGAGAAAGCTTCTAAAACCCAAAACTACTCTTCATCTTCAACCACATATGAGTCACCTAAAATAATTGTGTGAAAGGACGATATTAACGAATTATCGTTATATAAAATATGAGACGGTTATTTAAATAGTTAAGTAATGAGATTCTAGAATTATAAAACATGAAATGGGGATATATAAATGAACAATGCTTTAACGGGTTGCATTTTATAAAACACGAGACGGGAATTAATAATATTCTATATAAACTAAACTAGTGCCCCACGATTTATAGATACGGCTCAAAAGCTATTATGGCAACCTCAAACTCGGCCTAACCACCAACTACACATGGCCTCAAACTCGTGACTTTGCTAGGCCACTGCCTAGGCCACGGCCAGGCCACTGCTAAGCTACAGCCAGGCCACTGCCAGGCCACGGCTAGGCCACTGCCAGGCCACAAAGCAGGCCAAATCAAGCTGCAAACGACCACCCAAAACAGGCTGCTAAAGCAGGCCGTGACAGCCCCAATGCAGGCCATGAGCAGCCCCCACACGACCACTATTCGACTGCCCACAACCACCATTCACACCTCCCCAAAAACAGTACAAAAACAGGCCCGAAACAGCCCATGAATACTCGCAGAGAACAGCCTAATTTGAGACCAATTTAAGACGGATTCTTGAGCATGAAAAAGATGGAAATTCTCTCATATAAACAACCCAATTCATACTTGTATATAAACTTGAGATGAAGGCTAACAAATTAGCTCAATTTGACACCCAAAATATTTAACACTAGTAATATATTTTACTATTAGTCACACCATAGTTTATAAAACAAGGTGAACTTAAGTTAAACTAAAATTTGTAAAAGCAATACCACTTGACTACAAACATGCGCCCAACACAACTACTAAGTACTACTCCAAACAATTTAGTCATAAAACAATATTTTAGTAGTTCCAAAACAACATACATTTAATTAACTTAGAAAAATTCGTAAGATTATCCCCTTCATTGACCATAACTCAATCGGTCAAGACTACCCACACTCCAAAACAAGTTTTTTGTATTTTCAACAATATAAAATTTATAATTTTGCATAAACTAAATACATGCAATAATTAATAAGTCAATATAATCAATATGAAATTTTATAAAAAGTAAAAATTGTTAATTTACCCACTTAAACTACCAAATTCAGACACATATTTCACCATGGAGCTAAAGTGTAAACTTTCTTCAAAAATTAATAAGTAAATCTAGTATAAGACCGTCACATGCTACAATAATATGGAAATTTCATAAAGAATGAAATTTTAACACAAGTAAGCATCCAATATACAAACTAGCATACAAAATCGACTTAATAACGAGTAATCCCATCACCGTTACCTTAAACGCTCCTTATTACTCGAATAAATGGCCCACAAGGCACGAGCCTCACCCCGGGTCTTCGAATCCTTCATAAAAGGGCAAGAAAACGGAATAAAGAAGCTAAAAGACGACACTTTTATAAGACGGCGAAAGACGAAACCACTACAAAAAGGAGACTTTCTTACCTTAAAAGGAGGAGGAAGGAAAGGGGAAGAGAATGGTATAAAAATTACGGAATTTGGTTGAGAATGGAGGCGGGATCTGAGGTTTGAATTGACGGAACTGGGTTGAGGTTCTGTTGTTCATTATTGTTGCTGCTGGTGAATCACGCAAAAAGGAAGGGGAAAAGAAGGGGGGTGTGGGACGTTAGGTAGATAATAATAATAATAATAATAATAATAATAATAATAATAATAATAATAATAATAATAATAATAATACACCAGCTAGCTTGCTAGCTACTAATTATACGTACGTTTCTTCGTCGTTAAGAAACTTCGCTCGTTTTTAAAACCGCCTCGAGTTAATAAAATCGGTTTTTAGTAAAAGTTTCAGTAATAAAACGGAATTAATAATAAATAAATTTAATGAGTGAAAATAAAATAAACTCAGCTAGTTAACGGAAATAATACGATATCAGCTTGAATCGGAATTATTAGCGATTTTTACTAAATTAGCGGAGTTTAACGAAATTTGATAACTTAGCAAAATAACTCAAAATAGCTAATTGGATGACTTTTCCTAAATCCATTTTGAATCCACTAAGGGACGACTTTCATAAAGGACTCGTAAAAGGAACGGAAATTATTAAATAAATAAACCCGAACTAACTTCAATAAACTCGAACTAACTTTAAATAAACTTATTAATGATTATTAAAATTAACGTATCGAATTATGATGAAATTAATTAATTAGCTAAGCATATATATATAAATCGTTAAATGATGTAATTAAATTCAAAATAGCAATTAAAAGAATTTTATCCAACTTAATAAAATACGGGGTGTTACACATTAGGCCCAGTAGCCTTGTGGCTTGGAATAGAAAACATAACCTTTTTAATTTCAGCATCAGTGACAGGGGAAAGAAGAATGTTCTGGTGTTCCTCAGTACAAATTTGCCCTCTCTGCACCACAGCCTGGCACACTTGCCTGGTCTCAACAGAAGTACCCAACAGGGAAGTGTAGAACTGCAAGAAAGCACCCTGAATGTTGCTAGTGTCCTCACACAAGACCCCCTGAGTATTAGTGATATTCATGACCTTGTTCCTGGCCTGCCTACACTTGATTACTTGATGGAAATACTTGGTATTACTATCTCCTTTCTCCATCCAGGTAACCTTAGATTTACTCGCACTAAAAATTCATGACTAGCGGTGGCGCTTTAAATCTCACACTATTAGATGCATCTCTCTCCATCTCAATAAGCTGAATGTTTTGAGGTTCACCCCTTAATCTATCTTGGATATACTCCAAATGCATTTGAGCTCTTTGGAAATTATTTTCAATATCAGCAAAATTCTTCTTATTCAGCTTCCTAAGATGGCACTTCAAATTCTTGAGTTGTCTAGTCAGAATATACATCTTTGTGCCAAACCAATTACCTTTCCAATTAGACTGAACACAAAGTTTAAAATTCTCAGCTTGGCTCCACATGTTGTAATATTTAAAGCTTCTTCTTTTCTTATCTTTATCATCAAAGGCTTGCAAGACACATGGGGTGTGATCAAAAATGCCCTCACAGTAGAAATGAGCATAGACAGAAGGGTGATCAGAAAGCCATTGATGATTGGCCAGTACTCTATCTAGTCTACTATAAACCCTAGTAGCTGGATCCTGTTTATTACACCAAGTAAAGAATGACCCACTAGCAGGGCTATCAGCTACCTCACATTCATCAACACAGGCCTTGAAGTCTTCCATTTCCTCCACATAACTATTGCCCCCCAATCTCTCAGCAGGCACCAGCACTGTGTTAAAGTCACCACAGATGACCCATGCACCCTGAATGCTTCTTTTAAACATACACAACTTGTCCCACAGATCCTTTCTCTCCTGAGTCCCATTATATGCATAAACCATAGTTAACCAAAAACAATAACCAGTCCCCAAATCAGTAATACTCATATGAATGAACTGTGGGTTATACTCAAGGAATTGGACATTAAACATATGAGGCTTCCATAAAATCCAAATTCTTCCCCCTTTGTGTAGATGAGCATTAGTAGAGATGCACCACTGACTACACAAATTATTTCTTACACGATTTTGAGACAAAGGTTTTACCTTTGTCTCAAGGAGGCCAAATAAACCTATCTGATGGTGATGCATAAACCATTTAATACTATTTTGTTTAGATAGGCTATTCAACCCCCTAATGTTCCAAAATCCCCAATTATACATTACCCCCCTGAGGAGGTAATGCACTACCATTTGTACCCACTCCCACTTTAGGGGTAGCATTATAAAGAGATTCCATAAAAGTGTGCTGCCCAAATTTGATAGAACTCCTTCCAGCCTCCAGGATTTCCTGCCTGCTAAGCCTAATGATATTCCTAGCAGGGGTATTGTCCATATGATATTTCCCATCTCTACCCCATGACACTTGGAACTGATTAGGCTTCTCTACAGGAGTCCTAACAACTGTCTCAGGAACAGGTACATTAGCAACAACAGGAGAGGTGGTTGTTATGACCACAGAGGGAGCTGCAGTAGGCTTAGCCTTATGTTTAGGCCTCCACTGTTGCTTCCCTTTCTACTGTGTTACCACTTTTTGAGCTCCATTTTCCTTTGGTTTCTTACACTTTTCAGACTCATGTCCTATCCCCTTACACTTCACACAGAGTAAAGGTTTCCATTCAAACTCAACTTTAATCTGAACAAGACATCCATCTTCATCCAGAAATTTGATAGACTCAGGGATAGGGGCACCAAATTTAACATCAATCATTACCATGGCAAATCCCAGTCTAGTCTTATCAGTCGTAGCAGCATCACATTGTAGACACCTCGTTTCTGCACCTCCCGCAAACACCCGGTGATGATTGGGCCGCATGTTTGGTACGCGGAATGATTTGTGACAGTTCATAAGTTTATCGTCAAGTGATCGCTCAAACATTTATGTCTACCTCATGGTCGTCATCTAGGTGTCATTACGGTTGTTTTGGCAGTAATTAGAGTACATTTGGAGTCCGGGTCAAAAACCGTCTTCATTTTCCTAAAACCGTCAAATCCCGAGTCAAAGCCATGGGCTTGTCTACCTAAGGTTAGGATGTCATAAAATGTTGAGATTATATCTCATTTTGAGTCTCATGTCACTTCATTAGGCTAAACTAAAAGTTTACATTACAAAATGTTCATTTCATTTAGTTAAAATGACAACCCGACCTTTAGGCCCGTTTTACGAGGTCATAACGAGTTTTTTTGGGTCAGGCCTATTTCACAGAAAGTTCTAGATCTCTTTCTTAGCTTTCCAACGCCACCGAAATCACCTTAATCCGAGTCTTGTAGAGAAAGTTATGCCTAAAATACGACAGGCTGTCAAACGCGCTTTCTTGCGGGAGGAACCTGGTGAGGAAAGGACGCGGCCCAGTCTTTGCGCCTCTTCCAAGGGACGCAGCTCTGCTGCGCCTTTTCCCCAGGGCTTTCTTTTTGTCCAAGTTTCCGCGTTTAACCTAAGTCGGTTATTTCCGGATCTTTCTCTCCTTCCCTAAACCCTAATTCCGTGATTAGTATAAATAGGAGCCTTCGCTCCTCATATTTCTCACACGAGTGTCCGCCCTTCTCTTCTCCCTTTGCATTCTAGACTTTGTTCTTACTTTTTGGCGTCTACGTGCTTGAACTTTCGACCACGTAAGCTCGGATCCTTCTGAGTACCAGCCTCCCCGTTGCATGACCGACCAATTTGACCAACTACACTATAATCAACTTAATTAACTTAATCGTTTTCCTCTTACGAGGGCACTTTCTTTGCATTCGCGTCGAGCATCACTAATCGGTATCTTAGTCCTTCTCGTTTCGTCAACATGTAAGTCTGAGGGTGTATAATCTCCTTTTATTTATTGTATTTTAATTATTGTATCATTATTGTAAGGTTTATGTCGAAAATACCATTAAAACCGATTTCTAAAAATATGCTTTAAAACCTCTTTTTTACGGATTTCCAGTAGATAACCGTCGAGAAAGGACGCAGAATCGCTGCGCCTCTCTTGAAGGAGCGCGATGCCTACTGCGCCTCTTCGTCTTTCGTGGCCCGCAGCCTCTGCTTCCTTTCTTCTTCGTTCGTCCTCTGTTATTCGTTCCAAAATCCTTTTGATTGTTTCGTTTGTTTCGTTGGTTCTTCGCCACAATAGCATATAACTCACATGTATATTAATCATCATCATTAACATGCTTTAATCATCGCAAATCCGACTTAAATCCCTAATAATCCAATATTTGCGGGTTTTCGTCATTAAATTCAATTCCGGGTTGTAGAGATTCAATTCGTCAATATTGGGTTTCTGGAATTCGTCTTTGATATAGTTTACACCTGTCTTTTATTGTATTCGTCATATACTCGTCATTAATCCATCGTATCTAGCTTAATTAATTGAATTAATTTGTTGGCTCATTAATATTTTTTCACTTCTGTCATTATTCCATCTTGTGTCAATTCGATTAATTCCGTCTTGTTCATGTCTTACTGTTTTCATGACCCATTCCTATGTTAAATAACATGCTAATCACTTTCACCCGAGTAAATAATTTAATTAATCATTAAATCACCAATTAACATTAACGGCTTGCAATTACGGCTTCACAGCTAGAACTGAGCCAAGGAACAGACGCGCGATTAATGCTGCGCCTATTCAAAGGACGCTACTCTGCTGCTTTGTTTCTGGCCGAGTTACGTCCCTGAACTCCGTTTCTGCCTTGACCTAGTTTGTTTAGACTACGTATTATCTAACTATTATCCGTAATATCACGCTAATTCCTGTTCGTTAATTCCTTAATTCTTTCTTTTCTCAAATTATCCGTTTTAAAGGTATTTTCGACATAAATCGCCTAATTCATTGTAATTTTTGTAATTTTTATTATTGTAATTTCCCTTTGTTGTATTTATCATATTTCTTTTATCGCTTGTATGCCTTCATATGTAATTGAACATTTAAATCCTACTTCGACCCAATTGTATGCTAATTAATTGTTCACCGACTTAGTATTAATTCTCACATGCTAGGATTAAAACTTGGATGTTGCATTGCATGCATATAGCCGACGATATATCAAGTACGAACAATTTCCCTAATCATTAGTAGAGGCCGCTATCGAGGCGGGCGGGATTAGGTGTTCGATCAAAAGAGCTTCCTAATACGTACCCTCACCCCTTACTCCAGATCTCTGTGAACATCCGTGTTCATTGGCATCCACGAGAGTCATTCTAGACATAGAACGCTAAGGGTATCGAGTTCTTGGTGTTCATGTCACTACTTTGTGTCTTGACATGGCACGAGGTATTCGAACGGTTTCCAATTTTCCACAATAAATTGGTGGCGACTCCACAAATGCAAACGCTTGTTCACCAAGCGCCCCCGTGGCCCATTGTCCACACACATCTAACAAAGGTACCCAATAAACCAGCAAGTTTAGGCAGACTCTTACCCCAGAATTTTAGAGGGAGATTATGCAGTCTTACCCAAACTGGCACATCTTTCACTTCAGACTTCTCCAGCAGTACATCCTCACTCCACGGCCGAACAATGAGCGGCTTGTTATCGAAGAGAAAGTGACCCTGCTGAAGAACAAGGTCCCTTGCAGCAACAGTCTTGAACCTCACCAAAAACACACCATTCGGGCAGAAGGAGACTCTGTCAATCGGAAATTTCGCCCATAGTCGTCTGAGGAAACCCTCCACCACATCTACAGGCAGATTTGCACCCAGAACGAAACCATAGACAGCAGTCTTCCAAAACTCCAGTTCCTCCTTGACATCCTCCTCCGTGAGGCTAAGTAAAGCACTTGGCTCTTCAGCAATGGCACCCAGTCGTTCCTTCCCCTTGCTACGGCCTTGAACAACCCAATCAGATGTTGTCTCAGGAACCGTTTCAATCACCGTTTGATTCTCAGGGACCAAAGCTTCCAAGTCATACGGGGCAATTCCAACCACCGTATTAATATTAACCGTTTTCCCAATATCCCCACTCCCAGGGCCGCCCATGACCGTCGTTGAAGTAGTAGGAACATCAGCAACCTTCGGGGTAGAGTTTAGAGGAGGGAATTGTTGTGGATCCATACAATTAATCGACATTTTTAGGGTTTTTCAATTTTAGGGTTGAACGATTTTTAGGGTTTATGATATCCAAAAAAATATGAATAGGATTTATTTTGATAGGCCAGCGGCTGAAAAGAACCTTATCAAATCCCGTATCACGAATCCGGGCTCGGGCACGCCCGCGCACGCGTGTGCGAGCTGAATTAAGCACCTCACAAGCCTCTACAAAAGGCTCCCTTGACCCACTAGTGATAGTGTATAAAATGAAGAGTTATATAAACACAAAAAACTTTCATTTGCTCACCAATGTGGGACAATTGTTAAAAATAGTCTTGGCTCAAGGAGCCCCTATTTCCAACAGTAGTTGTTATCATTGCTGCAGTTTTTGTTGTTGAAAAAAATTAAGTTTTTGGGATCAATAATAAACCCAGGTCTTCTTCTATAATAAATCCATATTTTCTTCAATTAGCTTTCGTTTTCGATAATTATCTTTGAAGAGGGTGAACCCAGATCTTATTCAAAACTAAACTTGATTTGTGGTACTTGATTGCTGATAAAGATTGTTACATAAATCTGATTTCTGGTACTTGATTGATGATAGATTGTTGATGATGAAGAAGCGGAAAGGAGGTTTAAAAAAAATGGAATCACCAGTAGGTTTACTTGAATTTGTAGGTAAAAAATGAGTCAAGTGCAATATGAGGGAAGGAGGGCAATAAGACGAATTATTTTGAGTTAAAGTTTGGGTTATTATGAAAATATGAGCAATAGGTTGGATTATGCTCGTAAAATAACCCTAAATTAATTTATAGCAAATTAAAATAAAGTAGTATAGTACTAATTTATGTTGTGTCTTTTAATTGAAAGGTATCTAATGAAAGTATGAAACAGATTGTCTATTTAGCTACTCTATTTACAACAAATAACAAATACATCATCGTGACAACCACATTTTCTCTCAACAAAGCTATACATTACCGTAAAAAAATACAATTACACATAAGCGCCCTGTGAATTTCACAGGCACAAGAACTAATTTTTTCATTGAAAAGAAATATCTCATGACTTCATGCGACACTCATATACGCTATAAGTTCGATATGAGAAAGGAAAAAATTATATACGAGTTGAAATTTGTTATTCATACTATGGTATGAAATTCATTGAATTTACAAATAGTAAAACTATGTCAGAAGTTCATCATAGTGTTTACAGATATTAAAACTGTGACCTAAAATTCACAGTGTACATATTTTCTGTAACACCCCCATCTACCAAGGAGCCTTATCAAGACCTTCCCCATAGTTAAGGGCGTTACCATCTCGGTCACCCGAGGAACAGTAAATATCAAATGTCGAAAAAAGAACAATTATGTTTATTACAGGTTACTCAACAAAATAAAAGATACAGCTGGTGACCACTACTAGCTACGTGATATTATCTCTGTTGTGACTCGTGGTAGACTCGTCCCTCCAAGGCACCCAGCTAAGCTCCTCATATCAACCTGCTAAGACCAACTGCTCACCATAATGGATCACGGCAGACACAACACAAGAAGAAAACACAAACAACACCACACAAGGTCAGTAACTGAAGGAACACACACAAAATTATATACAACAAACAAACACCCCAACACCTCCTCCAATCACCAACTCTCCTCTGACAGCCCGAAGGTCAAGTCTTGCCAGATTACGGCCGCAACCAGTAATCCTCGCCGCCAGTGGAGGACCACAGCCGTACCCACCAAATCCCCGCTCATCAACACCGAGCGAAAACCCAAGTACCTTAATGTGCACATCTCCCTTGTGATGGGAACCACAAGGAGCGAATCAAGGGTGTGAAGCCACTCCCGCAAGTGACTCCACTCAGCCGAGGACGCACCTCTCGAACCAGAGACAAACACACAACCATCAACTACAATCAATCCACACTACCAATCACAATACCAATACAATCAGACACTACAAACAACATACTAAACACCCAACAGTACTGAGTAGGAAAACCTACCTTTAGCAAACCGCAGCAACACCGCATACGACCATAAGACGACAAGCAACCGCCATAACCACCTATTACAAACAGTATGACAATCTATTACTACTATTACAACCATAAACAAAACTAAGGAAGACGATAATGATGATGACATACCTATACATAGCATTCCGGCGACAAGACCGCTACCCAACTCATGCCTCATATCCCCATGGTGTCTCAACTCTTAAAAGGCTCCAAAAGGATGAATATGGGTGAAGGAAAAACATATGACGGCATCTAGGTTTAGGAGACGTGAAATAAAAATGATTTTGGTTTCACGGTTTCGCGATTTATATTTTACCGTTGAACTCCAGTTACTCGATCGAGTATGTAACTTACTCGATCGAGTGGCCTCTACTCGATCGAGTCACTGAGCTACTCGATCGAGTAGCCTCCGCTAAATTGAGCTTCCTACTCTTAAAGGGTTACTATGTCGTAAGGCTACCAAAGGTCTAGACAAGTGTCTAAGGTCAATCAACGACGATCAACGGGTCCCTAAAAGGACGGGTATTACATTTTCACTTTTCAAATAATGGATATTATTTGTATATCAAAAGGTCAAGAAGAAACTCGTTGTTTATACATGCATGTATTCAGAGTATGAGACACTTTTGTGAATTTGATAATCATATCTGATAATTCAAAATCTTTCCCTAAAGCGAATGACATGTCATGTCTTGAGGTTGAAGTATATTTTATCTTTCATAAAAATAATATAGTTTTATACACACATTATCGTGTAATTGGGTTAAAACAGTAGCCATGAAATCTTGTTCCACATGTGACTCGGCAAAGTAATGAGATATTATACTCGTGAGCCTCGTCCTGTCGGTTAACGGTCATTATTCCCTACAACGGATATGATATTTCATAATAAATTTGATTTATAACCATTTTTCCTAGAAGTGAATGTGGAAGCACATAACAGATTTGATTGCACGAAATTATATCGTCGGCATTGGTTAAGTACAAGTATGTATGAGGTTTGTCATTTTGCACGAAATACCACTTATGTTTACAAGCTATTTCAAATCACACATTTCCGAGAACTACCATTTGGAAAAAAAATTGTCTTATTTGGTTTCAATGGCTAGGAATTTTGGTATATCGAAGTTTTTTACCGAACAAATGTTTGACTGACCATTTCTATTGGTCACGAGTTCCCCACTCCACAATTTTATTTTTTTTCAAATTGTAGTTATCAAAGAGAGATTAAGTTGAAAAAAAAAATCGTCACTTTCTATGCTCGTAAACGCGATATGGCCTCTTAAGGTTTTACGGATTACAAAATTGGGTATTTCGTACAAAATGTCAATCCTCAAGGGTACCGCGTGAATTTATAAGTTCTTCCTAATTTATATTGCCCTTCTTCCTTTTGTACTGTGTAGGATGTTTTCCCTTACCTTGTGGCGAGTCACGAGTTCCCTGATTGTGTTTGTATTTTTCTTTATTTTTAATTAACACTCTTTTTACTTTGTAATATAACGGGTGTTGATTTTCGCAGTATATATTTTACTCAATACAGTACATATCTTCCCATTTTACCCCTCTCATTTTTTTTCACTTCATTTCTTTCCCTCTCTTTCTCCCTCTTGTGTACTGCATCAGAAATGTCAAAAAAAAAAGACATGTATTCACGTAACCACAAAGAGCACACTTATCATCTTATTCCGTCCCCAGCCACCATTGGTCTTTATTTGATATTCTATGATGTGATGAGTTTTTACCCATTTTATTATCTATTGGGTTTACAATTGGAGCATGTGTTTCAGTGTTCATATTATGCTCAACAATTACGCCACTTGCAATTCACAATTAAATTCTTCCTTGATTTGCTTTAACAATGTAATTGATGCGTTTGCGACTGCTCTGCACCTACGCCACCAACCCACCAGTCCACCACCACTCAACAACCAATTAATCTCCCAAATTGATAATTTACAATTACCACAAACCCTAAATTAAACAAACAAATATTAAAAATAACATTAAAAAAACACTAATTTGATCCAAGATTATACCGTTAATGAATTAAATACATGTTTTATGTTCAAATTATGATTAGTAATTGAAAAATATAATTAATTTAAGAGGTGGTATTATTAGTTCTTGAGAGAATTAGGTTTAGAGAGATTGTTAGGGGAAGGGTATACAATGGAAAATATTGAGCAAAAAGTACTGTGTTGAGTAAAAAAAACGTAATGCGAAAATAACTTACGTAAAACTTTTATGCCTCAATACTTTTGGTTTTATGTTTAGGGACACTTACAGGTTATTTATTTAAAAGTTTCAAAAACTGCGTATTTTCCTCTACATATTATGGAGTACTTGTTTACTCTTATCATATATTATATTAAAGCAACAACCAGTTACCCATTTAATCGCCACGTGTCATTCCCTCTCCAATTGCCATGTGTCATTCCCACAAAATATATTATATTTTCATTTTTATATTTTTTTAAACTAAAATAAAATGTCAATTATTGATTCTTTTCCATAATACATAGAATTTAAAAAAAGAATTAGCATGATTATACCGTTATTATAAGAGGAAGTTATAATAACAACATTACATGAGGAAAATTCTCTGTGATCGGCCTTCACCATATTCCCATAATAACTAGGATAATTTAATATTACCATAAAACGAGATTTTGTTATCATCAGCATATTATCATAGAATCAATAATATATCATGTATCACTTTTTAAAACTTAAATCCCATGGGAAAAATATCACGTCTGACTATTCAATCGCATTATCCTTTCCTCATTTGAGATCGTTAAATCAAAGATTTAACAGGGGGTTATGGGAGAAGACTATGGTAACCGAAACTAATATTAATATTTCATAAAAAAATTTGAGCCTGTTGATAGACTTCTATATTGAGGGTAAGAAGCAAACGAGGGCTAAAAATCCTGAAGTGTGACAAAAACTAAGGGGCTCTATAGTTACGAGTTATGACTAATCTAATTATATGGACATTTTTCAGAATTTGTCATTTTCTTACTTGAATAAATAGTTGGATAAATTATTTTACGATTTTTCTATTATGTGCCCAATGGGCACATGGTAAGGAGGCAATTTTTACATCAGATAACATTTTTGATATTTGTAATATCTGTGCATAAGGATACAAGTTGACAAAAATCAACTTACCCAAAGTTTAAAAGCATGTGAGACAATGAAATTAAGATAGGAGTACTAATTTTTACGCAAACTCCCACACAACTTAGATTTTTAGAAAAAGAAATAATACGACATTGGCATCAAAATACATGATACAAGTATAACACGATTTGCTATCTTCTTTCGGAAACCGTGAAAGTAGTAAATTAGCCCCTTAACTTAGTCTAATTGTGAGATTCAACCCCTTAAGTTTAAAGCGGAGTGATTAGGTCCCTTAACTTTTGCAAAAAGTGAAATTAAGCCCCATATCAAAATCTCATGAGAAATTCATTTTCTCATTCCGTAAAAACCGAAATTAGTTATGTTTTATTTATTAAAAAAAAAGATCGGATTTTTTAAATGTATATAAAATTATATTTTTAAATTCTAAAAAAAATGAAATATTTTATTTTATTTTATATTTTTTGAGAAAAAAAACGTTTTTTTTTTATTAAATCATTTCTTTGTTACCTAAGAAAACTTTAGACAATTAAAATCAGGCACATATATATTTAGAGTATTCAACTTCTTTCAAAAAAAAATATATGGTATATTTTTTAAAGAATTGTTAAATATTTTGGAAATATATTTAGTTCATTTATAAAATTTAAATTTTTTTTTAATAAAATAATTTAGAATTTTCACTAATTTCTCTTAATTCATTTTAGATTATGATTTTATTTGTTATTTTTTTTAAATTTAAATTATATATTTTATATCAAGTATAATCAATTTCACTTTTTATATATGATATATTGAATTTCTCATGAGATTTTAGGTAAGAGGTTTAATTTCACCTTTTATATAACTTATGGGGTCTGATCACTACAATCTAAACTCAATGGGTTTAATTTAACAATTAGGCAAAGTAATGGGGCCAAATATATAACTAACACGATTATGCTTGAATCATAATACATGTACGAAGATAATATTATGCATGTATCGATTATATCAAATTAAGGAGTTATAATAATTAATTTAGGGTTGTGCAAGGTTATGGGAAAGAGTGGCTAGGATGGAATAAGGGAAGGGGACCTAGATTCATGTGGTGGTTGACATGCATGTAATCAAGGGAGCAATGGTTGTTGGGTACGCAGGGAGGCGAGAAAGGGGCGAGAGGGTGGCTAGAGACGGGTCTAGATAGGTGCGTAAGCGGATCTACGAGGATATCCGTGGCGCTTCGGGATGTTGAAGTCCATGCTCAGGTGGGTCGGGTAATATGGTTCGGCTTCATCTAGCAGCCGATGAGCAGGGGAGAGGATGTGCGGGGCAGGGGGAGGGGTGGTGGTGGTTGGTGCGTATTTTTGTAGGTAGCATAATAAATAGAGATGGCAATGGATCGGGTTGGATCAGGTTTTGCGAGATCCAAACCAGATCCACTTATTAGATCACTGATCCATTTCCAAGTATTTCAAAATCTAAACCTATAATAAAAAATCTGATCCGAAACTTGATTTGACTATATAAAAAAATCATCTTATGTGACAAAATCGAAATTTCAAGTTCAGTAAAGCCTAAATTTTCAAAATTATTTGATTGGATTGGGTTTGGTTACGAGAAGGGTTAAGGTTCACGCATGGGGTGGACCCGGGATAATGGAGGCAAAAGGAGGAAGGTAGTTGGAGGACGTCGGATATGGATTCCAAGGTGGTGATTAGTTGTTGGGGGCTGCTGAGATAGGGGTTGAAAGGGATGTCGTGGTTCGAGATGTTGCGTGCGGCCACCACTGCGGTGGAGGGTGTGCTGGTGGGGCTCGAGGTGGTCGGTCAGTGATGGGTAAACGCTACTTCCAAACATCCAGACGATGGTGGGTGAGAGAAAAAAATGAGAGAGAAGGTAGAGAATTGAGAAAAAGCGTACAACAATGAGTACAATTAAATGTATATTGCGTAGATAAACAAAGTTAAAATCCACAATAATTTTATATCCACTTCTCGGATTTCAGCTCTCGTAAGTTAAAAAGTCGAGAAAAAACAGAATATTTCAAATAAAATTAAGCAAAATAAACTTTTCAAAAGTGTATCAATAGACAAAATGAAATTTTCTAAAATTTAGTCATTTACTAAATCCAATAAAATACGTAAATTTTTACTTTTAATAACACTTTTTGTTACCACCCGTGCAGTGCACGGGTTCAAAAACTAGTTGTTATATACTGCGGGTCGTCACAGTTACACTCGTTAACTATTGAAAACAAAATATTGCTTGCTCCTGGGCTGATCAAAGGCGTAGCAGGGAGCTTCCTGGTTGGATCTAGTGTTTGATAAACTTTTATGCTTCACAATGGCGTCAGCTGATATCAAAAACACAAAACCGAAACTCTATCACTTCACGAATTTCCTCGAGGCCTGCAACAAGTGACAGAAAATAAACTGAGTAGTGTCAAGGAAAGGAGATTTTAGGCATCAAGATAGTCAGGCACGGAAGCAGCAAGCACAGAAGTCACTACTTGCGGGTGGAAGAGAGGAGGGAAGGGGAACGAGGAGAGAAGTCGCTATTTCAATTTCTTTCAATTCCCAAAAACAGACTACGCTACATTCGGTATTCAGTTTCTAAATTCTAGCTCTCAAATAGAGTAACGTAATCCTCTACTGCCACGAATAGTCTACGTTCGTTTTTTAGTCGGCTTTCTATCTAAACATATGCAAGTGGGGTAGAAAAGTCCTGACCCAGAATTTAACGAAGGAAAGATAAGTTAATGGCTGGATGGACTGAAACTGAATAGATTACTCTTCCAGTCGAAAGAGTATGTCATAAAAGTGAAGTTGCGTATATTGCCCACATTCTTACGACGAAAGAGTCAAATAAGCCCATTCATAATCTAACTCATTGTTGTCAGAATCCCGATTCGATCCTATGATTCTACGATTTTGCGATTCAAAAATGCTTGATCGATCCCGGATCCTACGATTCTATCATGTTTGTAGAATCTTACGATCCTATCTATTCGAAATTTTCTAGAGGTAGGATCATAATACGATTGTACGATCTTACGATCCTGCGATCCGACTCCATAGTAATTAGTAAACATATTAAAATACATTTTTATATAATAACAACGTAAAATCCAAATTTCTTGTAATTTGTAGAAACATATTCATAAAATGATACTAAACTTATTAATTATCAATATTTTGTGTATAAATAAGTGTTTTGATCTTCAATTATATATTTTTACCAAATAAA